>NC_040242.1:7823863-8126893 GCF_001444195.1 Xiphophorus couchianus | reverse complement strand
TGGATAAGAAATATCTTAACTTGGTTTTTTTTCTTTTTCTTATAAATTACATTGGTAATCTATGGGTTTGCTAATAAATTTACATGTTTATTTGCTGGAGTTACGGTTAAGGTTTGACAAGCCATCATAAGAAAGTTTGCAAATATTTTTCTAAGGGCTAAAACATAAAAAACTAAGAGAAATTGCCATGGGTTCATTTTTAAGGTCTATGCAGTGTATGTTTGACCACTACTGGTTCTCCTCTCATACTTCAGTCAACACATGTAACCTTGGAGAAAGTCCTGATCGGATCATTCTTGAAGACGGGTATACTGTACCTTCTCTGGCACCTGCAGAACAAAACAAAAATTAGACTTGAAACAGAGTTTTTAGTGTTTTCAATTGATGTTGAGAATAAATCTGTCATGTAAACACAACCTTGTAGATAGAAAATCCAACGGTAAGGAATTTTGCTCCTTTATGGCGCTGCATCCTCCGACCCTTTTGCATCAAGGCTACAACAACAGTGCAGACCACCTGCCCGTCCTCTGGGTCGTCGTCCTCCTCATACAGCTGAAGCCGATACTGAGGGTTTGTCCAAAATGTGTCTATAGAGAATTTATGATATTAAACTAGATTTTTTTTTAAAGTTTAATAAAAAATTTGTTCATTGAAAGGGCAAACCTGGGAAGTTCCTGCAGCCACCAGCAGAACTACCTCTCACCCAGCGACCTTCATTGACCGAAACCGTCCAGGTCATCCGTACGTCATCCTGCAGACCGTCGGGGGTGAGGTTACATATCTCAAGTTTGGTGAAAGTCTTCTTGAACTCATCAAAGGACATCCTGGTAAAAAAAAAAAAGACCAAAAAGAAAGCTTGTAAGGAGAGCTTAGTCACATTATAATAAGATGAGAGTAATTTCTGCTCTGACCTTCATTGTAATAATTGTGAAGAAACATTACATTGAAGGATCAAACCAACAAATCCAGCCTTTCAGGTGTTGTGGTTGCATTTAAGGAGGAAAGGCTGTGATAACGATGCAGCTACAGCATTTTCACTCACCAGAACTCACTTGTCTCCACCGTCTGTTTTTTCAGATTCTCCCTGTCTGCAGTAGAAATAGTCGACCACTCTTCTGACCTATGAAAAATATCAGCAGAACAATCAGTAGACTTTACATATTTAATGTGCAATTATTCTTTCACACTTGGTTTTAAATTAATTTACAGAAGCAGTTTTACATCTTACTTGGCACTCCAGCGACCCTTCCAAAGCACAAATCCCCAGGGATTACGTAGACGAATCAGGCGGATTCTGGAGTCCTTTGAGACTTCGTCACACTGAGAAGACACCACATCCCATTTCACATTAGAAACATCTTCTACTGCCAGGACGTATAAGTCTGCATTCAAATGAAATTTCTGTTGCACCTCTTCCAGGCCGATGATGGAGTAGGCGTGACCCCTGACCAGCCCTTGGTCAGTCCGGGTCTCTATTTCATTGGCGGAGGAAACCTGGCAGACATATCAAAACAAAGATGTACTTTTTTAGTAAAGTTTATTTGCAACAGGGCAGGTCAAAGTGATTTAGACCAATTGTGAAATGTTCTTCAGCTGACAGAAGGCCCACTTTTTGCTTCTTTAGGGAGAAAGACATCTTTACTGCATTTTTTTTTACTGCTTTTTGCAGTAAAAATTTAGTGTTTTGTCCAACACTTACATCTATGGAGCTGCCCATCAGCGAGCCCCTCTCCAGCGCCTTCCTCATGATGGTGAAGAGATCAGCAGGTGCCTCGGACAGCTCAAAAAACTCAGTGACTCCACCTGTGAAATCCTCCATGGCTTCCAACGTGTTTCCCCCTTTCAGTGCCTCATAAGATCCATGCAACCTGAGAGAGAGGCCAATCATTCCCGAAGCATTGCTGAGGTGTCTGATCTCAAAGGCTTTTATCACAGCTTCTGCAGCCAACTCAGGAAACATGAGAAGTTTCATGGTTACATGCCAAAATGTGTACATCTTGATTAGACATTTGGTTTCCTGCTTTCCTTCATAAAAGCTTTTTATGACATACGTTTGCATCTTATCCCCAGATAAGATAATATATATATTATCTTATGTATATAAGATAATATATTATAAATATGCTTTTAAATAAGAAGGTCGTGGCTGAACCTCATAGACAGACGCTCCTTACTTGGCATAAGCTTTTTCCAACAAAGCGCTCCAGAATTCGTTCTTTCTGAAAGATTTGGTGAAAACCAGCTGGTTGTCGCAGGTGGGGATGCGGTCATCCACAACCACATCAATCCATTCGCCATAACGCCAGAACTAAGTGAAAGAAAAATGTAAAATCCATCACCAGGCAAAGATGAAATCCGACCACCTTTATGTGAGAGTATATTTAAACACCATCACTTAAAACTGCCAGTAAATATCTCTATCCTCCTGAGACCCAGCAATACATTTTTGTCCTCTGTGGAGGACATAGGTTTTTTGTTCATAACTCTGAAACCATACATGCCACTGTGTTAAATCCTGTTGGTCCTTAGAGAGGACATCCTGGGCCTCAAAATGTGTTCATATTTGCCACAAGAGAGTCCCGATGTCCTCTCCAAAAGACATACTCTAAAAAATAAATAAAAACATGTTTTGAAATGTTTTCAATTGTAGAGATGTTTTTTCACTCCAAAGAGTCATGTAGTGTAAAAAAAAAAATTCAAAAACTTTTTTTTCTCTGGGTCTCAGGAGGCTATGGTGTATTTTAAAATGTTTCCTTAGGAAATTGAATCAAGAATTACATTTGCATGGAGTTATGGGACTCAGTATCCTCAGCACATTTTTTTCTTTTACAGTGACTTATGAAAATTAGATAAAATAACATGTAATCTATGGTATATCATCATAGTATTTACATAGGTATGTATGAAATCATAAACTTTCATACATTGTGTTTTATGAGTCTGTTCTTTCTAAGCACAGATTTTATGTAAATTTAGTTTATCAGGTCACTGAATTTGAGGTCCTTGCATTTTAAAACATTACCACTGACACTAACTAGTGCTGTTTTTTCAGAATAATACTCTTTCACCACCATGCTTGATAGTATGAGGTGTTTGTGCTTATGTACCGTATTCAGTTTTCTCCAAAAATGCTGCGTATTACGGATAAAAATAACAATATTTGTCCTCATCTGTACAAACATTGACATAGGCCATTATTTTAGGAAGGTGACAGTATTTAACAGCAGTACCACAAACTTTCATTTTCAGCTCCACATTGCATCAACACTGATATGAAACCTGAAAGTGGAAGATTCCGGCGTAATTTTCAGTGAAGCTCTGTTCTGGAGGAATCACTCTGTACAGCAGCTTCTCGTTCAGAGTCAGACAGGCAATGGCGGCGAGCAGCCAGCAGTCCCCTGCCAACAGATTTATGATCTATGAGGGCTGTGGGTTTATTCCAAGCAAACATTTGACTTTGAGCCACATTGCAGCAGGTGTTCATCAATAGTTACAATGAAAGTTGCTCCATGTGTTTAAGTCCTCAAACATCTTTCACTTGAGCGCCAGCTGCAATTACTCTTTAAATAGAAGTAGAAATAAAATGAGTAGAAATAAAAGCAGAAATAAATAAAATTTGCTTAGAAATGCAATTTAGTAAGAAAATATTTTGTCTAACTTTGCATTTTCATCCAAGTCTGACAAAATGTTTAAAATGTTAAATTTATCTGCTATGAACACACTGTCTATTGTTAAAAAAGCCACTATTGACCCACAAATTATAGAAAAAGACATGTTTTTTTGTTACTAATAACCTAATGTAAACTTATACGTAAATACATGTATTATAAATTATGCATAAATAAAACATTAGTTGTAGATGGGTCATTTTGTCTGTATAAAATCAACCTTTTGATGGTGAGAAGCTTTGCCTCCTTTACGAATTGTTGTAAAGGAACATTTTGCTGCTTTTCATCCTGTGCAACCATTTTTAAACACCAAGTCTTCTCAAAACTGAACTGAATTATCCCACTCTCAAAGCAACTTTGATATTATGTTTGTGAAAGTAATTTTTAAAAACGTAGAAGTTTGTTTGCTACTTTACCCATGCCCAGTTAAATAATCATAATTTAAAACGCTGACACAAAATTGGTTAGACAAAAAACAAGAAAACTGACCTCTTTATTATATTAATGTGTTTATTTATGGGTTCCCAGTACCTCAATAAGTCACAAAAGCTGGAAATATGGACAATTTATGAACATTTATTTACAATATTATAAATCAAAAATATATATATTTGCATTTTTAGAAAGAATTTTTTTTGCATCTTAAATCTAAAATATTTTATGATTATATAATTTTCTATACTGTTCTGGACTGGGGTTATGCTACAGTTTTGAAAAGCAGTAAGCTAATGCAACGTTGCCTGTAAAAGCAGGACCAGCTTAAAAATTACCCAGAGTTCCTTGGCAGATGTCAGTTCTGTTGGCTCCATCGACGATAAACTGGGGATCTTCACAGATTTCCTGGAAGGCAAAAAAAAAAAGTTACATATAACTATCAAACGTCAACTTAGATTTAACTGTAATGCTGTGAAAAGCCAAACTTTAACAATGTAATATATTAAATTTATTGATTCTGCCAACAATTTTGATTCAAAATTGTCCCTTTAAACCACTTTAAGGTGCATTAAAGGTAAGAAAATGCAAAAGTAAACAAGGGATTTATTAAATCAGGTTAACTCTGACATCCTGTACACATGAGCTACCAACACAGAGATCTTAAAAGCTGGAGTCATGTTCTTAAATTAGAGCTTGCTCCACTGCTGTCCCACCGGGAGGGATTCATTCATGTGTCACTAATCTCAGCCAAATGCCTCAAGCAGCATAAATTATCGGTGATCGTGCAGAAATCACACCCCAAATTAAGTCAGCTGTGACAATGTGAAACACATTTCTTTTACATAAATTACCAAACATCCATGCTGAGAACTACTTTTATCCAAAAAAGATTGTTTGACCTTGAAGCACACGGTTTAACTTCAGATAGTTGTGTAAACTGGACAGGTTGGCGTCAATTTTCTCATCTTCCAGTCTTCAAAAATGATTTCTTTGAACCTCATGTTTATACTTCATATGCAAGATCCAACATTTAGTCTGATTATGTTTATTCACTAAAGGAAAAACTCATCCTTCTCTTCTGCTCACTCCGCAAGTTTTCTGTAGAATCAGGTGTGGGGCGGACTGGGATGAAGGTTTATTTTGGATCAAATGGAACAAATTATGACCCGTTTTAGAAGTAGCCTTGACATTTTTTTTTATCTAACATTTGTTGTTATATTAAAGAACTCATGAGGCTTTTCATTCTAACAACATTCCCAGGATGTTTGAAAGAGAAACAGGCCCACAGCATCACAGGTCCTCCACCACTCTTAACTGTGAGTAACAGTAGAGTTCAGAGAACTTCACATGCTAACTTTAATTTGCATCTTATGGTTGCTATGGAGAACTTGTGATCCCAAGATGATACTCTTTTTTGCAATATTTAACAGTGAGAATTAAAGCTTGTTTTACCTTGTTTCTGTGAATTTATATTTATTCACCAAGGAAACAGAAAATCAATGGATACTAACAAAAAGAACCAGAAATTTTGGTCAGCATACAAAAGGAAAGCATAAACTGAAGAATGCTTCAGTAACATTTCCTTTCAGTGTAAGATTATTCTACTACAGTGAGTGCACTTGATCTTCCGTTGCGGCGCTCCTTAAGTTTTGGATGTTTTCTTTTTTAACCACAGTTTACAAGGGTGTTTAATGCTGTACGCTTGGGTTAGGATTCTGCAATGTCTATGTTTGTTTTTAGTGTGCAGATCTGTGTCAGTACGTTGGCCAGTACTCTGGGTCGGTGTAAGTGTCTCAAATGATGCTAGTTTCTGCCAAATGCTCCTGTCACACCTGCTACAAAAGGTTACATGTGATCAAAGACAAATCTCAAACTCACGTGTGTCTCAGAAAACTATACAAGTGTAACTTTGCCTTTACATTTTCCAGTGTTAGTCAGCTGAGTGTGACTGGAAGGTGATAACCCACAAGTATGCACTTGCTTCTCATTGCTGACATATCAGCCAAATGCTTCGCCCATATGCTGCAGTGGAGGTGTTGAGATATACAGGGTTTGTTGTGGAGAGCTTTTATAATCAACTTATAGCCTCTACTCCATTATGTGCAACATATCCTGAAGCATCTGACAAAAACCGAGAAGGGTACTCACTGAGGGACGTTTCCACTCAAACTTCATTTCGGGCTTCTGGCTGTAAAAAAGTGAGGAGTCGTTTGCAGGGAAGAGAGGATCCTCAAAAAGAATATGCTTTGTCACATATTTATCCCTCAGCTCCAAAAAGGTCTTCAGGCGCTTTGCATCTTTGACGGCCTCGTTTCTGCTGAGAATGGCAGAGTAGATGGAGTTTGCTCCTGTGATCCCGTAGTCAACATTGCCATCAGCCTCCAGTGACGCCTCAGTGTCACGAAGCACTTTCACCTTTGTTTTTTCAACCATAGGTTCCTTCTCTGGATGGTTCCCGTCCTCCATCATCTAACCCTCTAGTATCACTACTGCAAGTTGGGGACTTTTCTTTGCTAAAAGAAGATGTGAAGTTGCAAAATAACCCTGAGACACTTCCTGTGTTGTCCTAAACTAATCACTTTTAGTTCCTTTCTTTTCTAAAGCAAGAGTTATTACTGCTTCTGTGGGCTAAGAGCCACACTAGCAGTGCCCCTGGAGTAGCTGCACCTAAATATAAACCTTTTTAAGAAGGGGAGGAGGCTTCTCGGAGGTTCTCAATATCCAAAGTTCACAGTGTGGCTGTCAGATGAACAGCGTGGAATGAACTATGTAGTTAAATATATATTCAAAATCATACATTCCCCCACAAAGCCATGTTTTGTAGCTAGATTTTAATAATAGGATGAGAATTTTTATTTATTCTGCAATCTTTGCAGAATAAATTAAAATTACAACAAACACTAACATCTTGATATCTGAAATTACATATCTGCTGCCATCAGTCTTCTCCACAGTGAAAAAATAATCTAAGTGGGTAAGGTAGTCTACATTAAATGAATGGTAGAAATAGGGACCCCTAGTGGAATAAAATATATTTTACTTCTTTTTCTGTAGCAGAAAACCAACCAATCATGATTTATCTGTTTTTGATTGGTTGAATTTGCGCTCAGCCAGTGTCCATAACAAATACAAACACAGGGCGGTTGAGGACAAGGTTGCCAGATTGGAGAAAAATCTGCATTTTTACACAGTCGTCATTTTGAAGTATCTCAAACACAAAAAACAGTTTGAGCTTCTTTTTTTTTTTTTTTTTAAACAATCTAAAACAAACAAACAAAAATCCTAAATAAGTTGTGGCCTAAAAGTTAAGGAATGTTACAGAAATCAAACATCATGCTGATGCTGTAGTTTGCATTACTGTATATGTGTCTCTCTCATTAGTATTAATGTTCTGCCCCATAGAATTTCTGATCAAATTATGGTTATTTTATGCCAGATTTCAGCAGTTTACATTTTATTTTGGTTGCGCAATTTTAGTTTTCTCCTGACTGTTGTTGATGTCTGTAACTTTGAGACAATTTTTTATGCTACACCACAAATTTCAATGTGCTTGAAATTTTTTTTTTATTTTAAAAAACACACAAAATGTAGTGTGTGATGATGCAGTGAAAGGAATATATATGTATTTTTTAAACAAAATACAAATTAAACTCTAAAAAGAGAGGCCTGCATTTGTATTCTTATAGCCCATTAAACATCAAGGCTTCAGATGGCATTTCAGATGTTTCTTAATTAAAGTGGCAAGACGAGAACCATTGTTTAAAGAGTACAATAAGAAGATCTGTTTGAAGTTTTTAATGCAGCAAACGTGTGAAAGAAGGAAATGTAAATACAAAACTGTAAATACTCCAATTTTCGTTCCACCTTCCTTAGGAGGCCATAAAGGGGGATAGTAAGAGTTTTACCTGGCAACCAGCCTCGGTTCGTTAGTGCAGTGTGCATCTGGAAGTTGTCGCCATCATAAGCAGCTAAATGTTGCAGCTAGCTCTCAAGTCGTCAGCCGTTGTGTCCGAAGAAACACTATCTGACACAGTTAACCGCCTTTTCTGTGTCTCATATCGATGTTTTGTGAGCTGTTATGATGTCAGCAACCTGTAAACGCGATTAGTTCTGTTGCAGTGTTGTGTCGTCTTCTCAAAACCAACAGCAGGATCTATTTTCAGAGCCCACATTAGCAGACTGGAGTCTTGAGAGGCAGCAAAGGGGCGGTGGGCTGCTGAAACCGTTGCTGGTTAGCAACGAGCTTGCTTGGTAGCAAAAGAAAGTTAAGTCGTTAATACACGTTTTCAGGAAACAAAAACAATCCGATTTGAACGTTGCTGCAAACTAAGTGGTGGTTTTCTGCTCTTAAGTTCGTAACTGACCATAACCAAGGATCTAGCAGCGCCAGGGCTAGCCGTCTCTCCGTTGAGGAACCTGAGATTTAAAGCTAATAGGACTTAGCATTCTGCCAAGGTTGGTCTGTAGCAGTGGGACTCTGATAAACTGGAGCTGCAATCGTCAATTTTGTCGCTTTTTACAGGCAAGTACTGCTTTTATAAAGTATGTTCACCTTTGTTTGAGATACGTTTATCTGTAATGCTAACTTCCTCTGTTGCTGCTGTCCTCTTAATAAACTACTTGTCATTCTCTTCTTTAGGCTAGTTTTAAAATGTGTAGAGCTCTTTTTAAAGGTAATTAATATGTTTATGTTATGGTTTCTGTTTCATGCAGCAGGCTATTGGGCCTGACAGCGGAGAAGATGTCTGAGGGAGAGAGCAGGCAGGCCCCGGATCCTGCCCAGGAGACGAAGCCGGACTCGGGGGCAGCTCCGCCTGCAGGCCAAGCTGTGGCATCCGTGTCGCCGCCGGTGTCCACGGTGACCCAGCCTCCCCCCACTGCTGCCACGGAGGACGAGGAAGAGGAGAGCGAGGATGAGTCAGAGATTTTGGAGGAAAGCCCGTGTGGACGCTGGCAGAAACGCAGGGAAGAGGCATGTGTGACTGAGTTTCTTCATTTAAGTTTGCACAAAACTGGGAAGTTTGTCTTTGAAATGGAGATGGGATTTGTTGGGAATTGGAGCTATACTGTATACATAATCTGGAACTAATCAAACTGTTGATAATAGAGAAATAAAAGAATTTGACGTGACAAAAACAGCTATAGAGCTGCCGTTCTGCATTAAGTTATGGCACAGAGGTATCTGCACTAATAAAACAAAGTATTGCAAGCAGATGATAGTTTACTACCTTTTTTGTGCTTCAAAATGCAGAAGTGCATCATATCAAACTATATCTCTTTTTACAAGTGCATTTTCTTGTATAAAGTGTCTGCATTGTTATTATACAGCCGCTTCTTTGACCACCCATCCATTTTCTGTACTAGTTTAATCCTTGTCACATAATGTGAAAAATGATTCAAATGTAAATACTTTCAAGAGACTAAACCAGATCAGATAGAGTTTTGTCTGTTTACCACATTTTACTGTTCATTTTAAATTTGGCTTAGAGCCGCTCAAATAGTCTCTTGTAATCACCATCATTTTGATTACTAATTGGGATTTAATGACTCGCATACCGGTGCTCTAATCGTTTTTCTTTCCCTCATTAAAGGTGAATCAGCGTAATGTGCCTGGGATCGATAATGCTTACTTGGCCATGGACACAGAGGAAGGGGTTGAGGTGGTGTGGAATGAAGTCATGTTCTCAGAAAGGAAGAACTTCAAACTGCAGGAGGTAAAATGCGTTGAAAAGCATCCAAAATTAAAATAGTCAGACTTGTTGCTGTTTACACACTAGGAAGAAAGAAGATGTTTCTATATGGTTTTGTTAATACAGACAGTTATGTGTTAGCGTTTTAGAAATTACACTTAACTCTGACAGGCACTCTGTCCTTCAGAGTACCTGTCACATTTTTTCCAGTGAAAGACCTGGTCTCTAGTTATGGTGCGTTCACTGACAGGGAAAATTAGTTGAAAGGTTTGGGTTCCCAACCTTCTGGTCACACGTTAAGGCTGATTTCCAGTTAATTTTTAGATTGGGTTGAAGACCTCCGACACTTAAAGTTTTAATATTGGGTGTTCAGTGTAGGACTGCAAATGGAATGCACCATCACTAAGAGCTGCAGAAGTTGCATTTTATTCTTGCGCCATGAGCGATTCAGTGAAAAATGACAGGGAATAAAACTGAGTGTAGTCGTTTTATCTTTTTTTTTTTTTAACAACTTAACTTTGTACTTAAAAGTAACTTTTTCCTCTTTTATATGACAGGAAAAGGTGAAAGCTGTGTTTGACAATTTAATCCAGCTGGATCACTTGAACATTGTGAAGTTCCACAAGTACTGGGCAGATGTGAAGGAAAACAGAGCCAGGGTATAAAAACATGTCACTACTATTTTTTTAAATCACATGAAAAAAATGTTAGTCTTCATTTTGATTGTTATATATATTTTTTGCAGGTCATTTTCATCACTGAGTACATGTCATCCGGCAGTCTCAAGCAGTTCCTGAAAAAAACAAAGAAAAACCACAAAACCATGAATGAAAAGGTCTGAAAAGTTCGGCTGCATCGCCAGATGTTCAAATTCCTCAACTTTGAAATTGGCTTTATAACTCGGATTAAAATACAAATCCCGTTGAACCTGTTCTTGTTTTTCTTTTAAACATATTTTAGCCAAGAATTAATTTCTGCTGATCTGTTTGCTCTCTGACAGGCCTGGAAGCGCTGGTGTACCCAGATACTGTCTGCCCTCAGGTTAGTTAGCTGTAATTAGATACACACTGTTTCTGAACAAATCTTTACAAGGAGCTACAACTTTAATAAGTCAGCACAGCTATTTATTAATGCAGTGTAACATAATTTCAATCCAAGTTTAGGTGTTTATTAAGGTGGCAACTTGTATAGAAGTCATTGTAACTATTGTGTGTTCGCCTCCAGTTACCTGCACTCCTGTGAACCTGCCATCATCCACGGTAACCTCACCTGCGACACCATCTTCATCCAGCACAACGGCCTCATCAAGATCGGCTCAGGTGAGCCTCGTCTCACATTTTCTGGAATTAATACTATCAGTTTTATGAGCTCAAGTCCAGTACTGTGTCTCTCCACAGACACAGTTTACAAAGAGTTCTCCTTTTTTCTCTTCTAGTTGCCCCCGACACCATCAATAACCATGTGAAAACCTGCCGGGAGGAGCAGAAGTGCCTCCACTTCTTTGCTCCAGAATATGGAGGCAAGATCCTGCAGAGTTCAAAATAATGTCAGGCAGCTCTGTTCTGTTTTTGTTTTCTTTGTCTCATATAAATTTACCTTTTTCTGCTTCTAGCTGTTGCCAATGTTACCACAGCGGTGGATATTTATTCCTTCGGAATGTGCGCCTTAGAGGTGAGAGGCAGTGAGATTCATGTTTTCGACAATTTCTTTTCAGTATTTTCTTTTTAAATAATGACTAGTAGCGAGAGCAGTACACTTTTCACTCATGTTTTGTATTTTGGGTTTGTACGGGTCTTGAAATCCTTAAAAGCTTGAATTTCAATTAGATGTTTTCAAGATTTTCAAAGTGCTTTGCTTGGTTTCTGTATAAAAAATGCTAACATTCAGACCTCACAGTTTTGTAATGAAGTGAAATCTAACGTTTGATTAAAAGTCTAAATTTGGAAAATGTTACATACAGTTTAGGCCAAGAAACTTAAAGATAATAAAAAGATGCATGCACATTTATCTTCTCACGGTTGGAAGTTAAGTTAGTCTAAACTCTTTTTGTTTTTGGTTAGTTAGAATTAGAATTAGAGTTAGTTAGAATTATTTCTATTTACTAAATGCCAGAAAACTTGGCGAGAATGTTTTTAGAGATTTTTTTGTAACTTTCTCAGACTAGTCAGGTTTATAGTGTGTATGTAAGAGAGCTATTTCATAACATAAAATGTTGCTATATTTTAGTTTACTTGGTGCCAGTAGTAGACTAGTACACTTGTACAAGATAACTTTGTAAACTTGAAGTGTATAAACCCTGATTTATTCTCCTTTTTTGTCCAATCATTTTGCCAGATGGCTGTTTTGGAAATCCAGAGTAATGGAGATTCGTCATACGTGTCCCAAGAAGCCATAAACAGTGCCATTCAGTCCCTAGAAGACCCGTTGCAGCGGGTCAGTGAAGAATAAACCGCAGCTTAAGATCTCAGTCAGCTATAGCAGCACAAACTCTGCATCTTATTATTTTCCGCCGTTCTCACATTTTCAGGAATTCATCCAGAAGTGTCTGGAGGTCGACCCGAGCAAAAGACCCACAGCCAAAGAGCTGCTGTTCCACCCCGCCTTGTTTGAGGTGCCCTTACTCAAGCTGCTAGCCGCACACTGCATCGTCAGCCACCAACGTACGTCAGCACACATATTCAAACTGTGTTATCCGTTTATATTATTAAGTATTTTTTAAGTTGCTTTGCGTATTTGCACTTTCGGGGTTACAGAAACATTTCCTGCTGTTGGAGTCTGAGGCTGCTCAGCTGTAAATCTGATAGCGCTGAGCAGGAACTAAACCTTCAGGATTTGTGGCAAAGATTAGCTCAGTGTTGAAAGAAATTCTGTATTGTTGCTTCATTCTCACCAATCTTAGCTTAAATCCCACAAATTGTGACTTTTTATAGTTTAATGAGCACTTTTATGTTAGACATGAGGACCAAACGTGCATACAGGAATACAGTATTTTTTGCTGTACATGAAAGATTAAATGATGCTGACTTTGTTGCAGGTTTTTGTTGCACTAATGATAATGAACATAGCTACTAAACATTCTTAAATACAGTGTTTAAACTTTTTAAAATTTTTCCCATTCCAGACTGTGTAGAAACCCTAAATAGAAGTTGTCTCACATTTAGCAAAGATCAGCTGAAAAATCAGAGCAGATTGGAGCCTTCAGAAAGTTCTGAATTTTGTGAATCAGCTTAAGACAAACTTCAAGCCTTCTTCCATCTTCAGCTTTCTTTCTGTGAGGAAGCATCGACAGATTTCCGTTTTTGTTTCTGCAGATATGATCCCAGAAAACGCTCTAGAGGAGATGACGAAGAACATGGACCCCAACCTGGTCATCGTTGAAGCCAAGAACGGAGTTCAGATGAAGTAAGTCTTTCACTTTGGAGATTAATTGATTGCAATTTTTGACTATTTTGATTTGATTACAGACAGAATCTTGTGTATAAATACAGATGTAGCTACAAACACAAGTTTTATTTGTTTTTTCCCCTTATCAGGCTCTCCCAGTTTCCTGCATTAGAACTGGATAAGTTTCTGGAAGATGTGAGGTAATAGCAGATTTATTTTGCTAATCCAATTTCTAAAACACTTTAGGTTTCAGTTGGTTGGAAAAAGTGACAGTGAAGTTACTACCAACATCTTAAAGCAACCATTTGGATTTGAGTATCAACATTTGTGAACATATTTCCATCTCTGGGTTCATAATATGGTATTTCTTATGATATTGCTTACTGTCAACATGAAAAAATTCTTAGTGTGATATTTTGATTTATGATAATACATTTCAAGGAATGATTTCTGAAAACTAACACTATTCTTCGGAGTGTTACTTTGACTCTTCTCCACTGTTCAATCAAAAAAGTTCAATGAACTGGAAAACATGATTAAATACAGTTATTGTCTGATGTTTTCTGACTAAAATCAAATTTCTTTGTTACTGGTGTCCTGAAGAATTAGCAAAGAAGTTGTGAGTTCTGTTTTTGTCACTTTTATTGTTAATTCTGAAGCTCTAATGTTTTACTGCTTTCCCTCTTCATGTTGTCAGGAATGGGATTTATCCGCTGACTGCTTTCGGGATGCCCCGTCCACAGCAACCTCAGCAGGAAGCCGTTAAGTCGCCCATCGTCCCACCATCAGTCAAATCCCCAACACCTGAACCTGCAGAGGTTGAGACCAGGAAGGTGGGAACTGCAGTCCTCAGACACCTTCTAATGCATCAAATTCGCATTGTTTTTTTGGTGTCTTTTTTTTTTTTTTTTTCTACATCATTAAAAGGGAGAAGTCTTAGTTAGGGTATAGTGAAAATATATGAGCTGCTGTGTCAAATCGGTTTGTTCAGGGCGATGAAAAGTGTACACATTATTCTCTGAAGAACAAGTTGTCTGGACATCGTTTGCCGTCTTACTCTGCTCTAATTATTTCATGGCAGAAATATACAAGAAGTCTCAAACACGTTTTTATTTGTCCTGCCAGGTCCTCCAGATGCAGTGTAACATCGAGCCTGTCGATGAGGGCACCAAGCATCACGTATGTTTTAGTCGAGGGGCAAATATTCTACTTCTGAATGTTGGGAAAAGTTTTTGTGCTCAAATTATATTGACTTATTTTGTTTTTCTTTCAGCTGACGTTGTTATTGAAACTTGAGGATAAGCTAAACAGGCACTTGAGCTGTGATTTATTACCAAGTAAGTAAAACTTGAGTAAATTTTCTCGATGCGGTTATTCTATGGTTTAAAAGTAATTTGGGTGCTTGCATGGTTTATTTTAGCTGCAGATGGGTTTTTTTCTTCTAAATTTACATCTGATAGTCTGGTAGACTTGGTTGAATTTAGGACCAGAGTTGTAACATTAGTTACATTTTTAGTTGTTGCGGTTCACTTTCACAGTGTCAAATTAATCAAACCCTTTAAAAAAAACCCTGTTTCCCCTTTTGCCTGTGGTGGCGCTGCACCAGAAACCACTCAAGGTAATGACACAAAAACCTCTGAAGAAGACATAGAGCCCAACTGCCTTCACAAAATGTAAACAAAAAATCTAGTGATGTCAAATTTTAGTGTTTGTCGGATTGTTTGATAAAAGATTATGAGCCATTTCTCCTGCTAGCTTTACACTTATGTGTTTATTTTGGTTGAATTTACCCAGAATGCCGTGCACTATAGTCTGCTTCCTGGTCTCCGGTCCAGTTAGCATCAGAATTTGATTACATGTTCAAACCCCCGCCAAACGAACCGGACTTTCTAGTCAAATGAACTTAGAGAAGTTGGTGGTGACAGAAAACAAGCCACTGTTATGTTTCATAAATTAAAAAAAACCCTTTAATTTGTGATCTCTTTTATTCTTTTGCACAGATGAGAACGTTCAGGAGCTGGCCGTGGAGCTCTTCCAGCTGGGATTCATCAGCGAGGTGAGCAGAGAGGACTCTGATTCTCTGTAGAAATCCCAGGTGGAATCCTTCTCACTTCGTCTTTTCGCCGTTGCAGGGCGATCAGCCGCGGCTCGCATGCGTTCTCGAAGAGGCCTTCTCCAAGTTCTACAGCCGGAACGATTCTCTCAATCCGGTGACCGTTTCATCGTAGCCGAGGACTCGCCAGGCCTTCTCTGAGCCCTCCTCGTCCTCAGCAGCAGGACTAGCTTTTGCTTCACGTTGACATCGCTGTAAAGCTTTAGAGAGAACTGAGAGGGCAGCCTTGGTCTGACTGCAGATCCTGCAGCGTCTTCTTGTATCTTCTAGTGGGAAAAGCTGCCACTAAGTGGTTGTTGGTCTCTTTATTTTTATTTTTAATTTCTCCCACCACATACAGCCATCTTCTTCTCTTTTGAAAGAGGAAATTGTAATTGAAGCCTAATGGAAAGTACAAATGCTTTATTTCTTTCAGTGGTAAGGAAATGGTAGAAGAAAGCTAAATAAAATGGATAACAGCAGTATTTTCCTTAAGTCAGTGTTGAAGTTGCATTTAAAAAAAATTTTTTTTTCTTAAATCATTTAATGGAGTTGTGTGTCTGTCTGCTGTTCTGACAAACTGAAGCGTGTGTTTATAGTATTGTGAGCTTAAAGTCTGGTTGTTTAAACTTTTGAGGTGCCTGCTGACCTCGGATCAGTTTCAGGTGGAAAACTAGGGAAGAAACATAAGCAGTTTCAGTTTTGCTTTTGAGTTCCTCTATCACACATGTAGTCATAAACCCTTCAGCTGCAACACAATCAGATGAGCAGGTTAAGATATATATAAAAATCTATTTATTTGTGTATCTCTCTTTGATCTATTTCACTTCCAGCACAGAGGCCGGAATCTGATTCTATGCTTTTATTCCCTGTTTTTCTTTAAATCAAGGTGTTAGTTTCTATGAAAAATTACTCAGTGCAAACATTGCAGCACTCAACAGCCAGTTCTCTTTAGGTCTAATTGTTCACTTAGTAAGTTGGTGTGATTAATTTTCAAGTTCTGGATTTTCACCTTTGAATACACATTTGCTTCATGTCCAAAAGGAAAAGCAATGCATGGAATCCGTTTTCGCTCATCAGGAAGTAGATTTTTGTTGCTCTTCAGTTACTGACTCAATCCACTTCTTTCGGATAAGTGGAAATTTTGTTTTGCTCTTTTTCTTTTTGTAAACTTGTCCAGCCGTGGGCTCTGGCTTGCACGCGGCGCTTGGAGGAACATAAAGATGTCGGTGAGCCTGAGCTGTGTCCTCCGCGCTGTGACTACCTCCTGACAGGGTCTGTAGATACGAGTGTGGGACTGCCTGGCATGCCTGTAACCATCATGTGCTCTGTGTGCTGGACACTGTGCTGTTTCCACAACGCTTTTACCCTCTTTTTCACTTCCTCAACTAAAATGGTAATAAAAAAAATCACATTATCTGTGATGTGTTTGACTCAATTTTTAAAAGCTGTATAAAAAGCAGGGTTGCAACACAACATGGAGTTTTTCCTTTGTTTTCTCAGACTTTATTTACCGTCTTCTTCTGGATTTAAAGTCAGTTTTATCCATATATCAATGACTCCTTTATCTCATCAAGCTATCTGTTATTCCATCCAGCCATGTTCTTATGTGTCAATTCAAGAATATGTATCCCAATAGAAAATTAAATGTAATCATATGAAACTATGATATAGGCAGAATGGATCTCCAGTACGGGTGAAACAATTGATAGAATTTATTTTGATTAATCCATTACTGAAATAATTGTCAACTAATTTAGTAATCAATTAATCAAGGAGTGTGTTTCCTGAAACAAAACACACTCAGAGCAGTAATTAACCCAAAACTACAAAATATATACATTTTGAATCAAAGATAAAAAAAAAAAACGTAAATAAAGTTGAACATATGATCATTTCCCATTGTGATCAATGAAAGAGTTCGAACTTCCTCTGTCTTTCTCTACTCTTTGGTTGCTGCTCTTCATTATCGAAGCCTCATTTTCAACTTCTCTAAGACTTTGGGTCGTATTTTAATTATTTGCGTCTCAAAAACGGCAGATCAGCTGCTACGAGTAATAAAAAAAAACCCACCTCGTTTCCATGGTTACGCATTATAACAACTGTCCAAAAGTAGGAAGAAACAGACATCATTCCTACTACACAGCAAAGCCAACAGATCTACTTCAACATACTGCAAACTTGAGAGCCGCAATTTTATTGTTTCGTGCATCTATTAACTGGTTATGTCCTCCATCCATCCATTTTCTCATAAGTCCATCCATTTGTATATCCACTCATATTTTCATATACCATCCAATAGCCCCTTGGTTTTTCCATCCATCCAAGTTTCAACCATCCATTCACTTTTGCATTTAAAGCTTGACTACTGTGGAACATTTGCCCATACATGGAAAACTGAGAAATGTGAAATTACTTTTAATTAAAATAAGAAAAATATTGACAAATGTTTAGGAATTAGGAATGCTACAGAAAAAAAGCTAATTTTGATGGTATATTTTTGAAGTGTAAATTAAAACTTCAAGGCCCCCAGTAGAAATAATTTACATAAAGACAACACAAAAGGGACAAAATTGAATATTTTAAATAATTTATACAAAACCCCATCCTGGTGTATCAGGAGTGTGACCTCTAACCTCAGAGCATCACTGTTTGAATTCAACAATTATTCATCCAAAATGGTTTACAAATGTTAGCCCTTGTACAAGAATAGTCATGTACAGAAGTTCACAATGTGTGCTCAAACAACACTTGGATAAAACACATTTCATGCTGACAAAACACGTTGCCGTACAAAATTACAGCAGTTAAAATAGAAGAACAGCGAAGACTAAAAAATAGCTTTTATATAAAACACCCTAGAAAGACACTGTAAATAAAAAGCTACCAAAATGGCCACGTCTCAACGATGAGTTTCTCAGCTGCGTGGGAATTTTCAGTTCTGTACAGCGAGTACAAAATAAATCCAAACAAAAACAGTACATAGCACTTCAAACACATTACTCATTCACATTAAATTCTTGTTTTACTTCCCAGTTTGAAAGTGACGTATATAGGCACAGTAATTAAATCCGTGAGCCATGTTTGGTGAACACATTTTCATTTGTAACTTCAAAAGCCAGTTCAGTTCAGTTCAAACACGAGCTTCCAGCGTCAAAATGTCTGCTGACACAAGGGTTGCAGTTTCTTTTTAGCGCTCCTCCTTTTTCGTGTTACAACAGTGAGACAATCAAATACTCCAAAGAGTCTCCCAGCCTGCAGCCAGGAAGCTTCATAACAAAGCTAACATCTGTTACGTAGAAATATTCCAAATCTGAAGGGTCTCGTTCCAAACCACTGAGTAATTTTAGATTAAAAAAACAAAAACTTTGATCTGAATTTCAGCACAATCCAAATAATTCTCTATTTACAGTCAACACAAGCTGACAAGAACATCTTGTTTCATGCTTGTTTTCAAAAATAATTAATCATCAATCACATTTATGTTCTCATAGATATAAAGTAAATTGTTTGGACGTGTTATTTGTATTTTATCCAATAAAGACATTTCATATTCAAAACTCACATAAAGTCCATCAACTAAATCGATTTTGGACTCAGACTATTCAGTTAACAAATCTTTTTTTTTTAGTTTTACTTTTCATAACTGAAACTAATTTACAAAAAAAATGTTTACGGCTAAAAATTTCCAATACATCGAATATGTATGTTTACATCAGAGTGGCACAACTGTAAACTTGAAGTTAAATTATGGCTAAATTTCCATTCAGCTGCTTTAGTTTCTCTGTCCTAAAACCACACATGTAGTAGGACCCAGTCATTCTAGTGTTAAAAGATAGCTTTAATATTGAAATCTGTACTATTTCTTTTAATCATCAAACGGTCTAAATTGGAAAGTTCTCATTAATTATTCAGAGGAAAGAATACACTTTTAAATACTTCTTCAGCTTGCCTATCTAATAGTGCAGTTGAATTAAAGATTGAGTTGCAATATGTTAGATTTTGCACTCTTTAAAGCATAAAACATACAATTGTTGTCAGAAAGCAGAACCTCCACATTTATTAGGACCCCTGATGGATGTGTAAAAAGATTTTTAATAAATATTTTGTGAAGCATCATAGTCTCACACAGAAAATGTTAGAAAAAGCGTTCAATTTATTGAGTGGGGAAAACCTCTGATTTTACTAAATAATAATTATTATTCATAAACAGTACCTCCGAAAATGGTTTAAATTTCATTTTACTGAATCCTTTTTGTTCTATATACTTCACTTTATTGAATTTAATTACCAAAGATGACAAAATTTGCATCTCTTTCTCAGACATGTACTTTCTTCTGTGTATTCTACTCCTTTGTTGTCATTTCAATTGAACATCCACATCAAACGCCAGACCTAAAGGTTTGTTCATCTGCAAGGCCTGAAAAAGCAATGATGTTGTGCTTCTCTCATTTAATGAAGATGGATACGATGCCGCCGTTAGCAGCTCTGCATATAAAATACCTCGCTTTTGTAAGAGAATCTTTCTGATATGGGAGGAGAACAGAAAATATAATGAATAACACCAAGTTAGCACCAATAGTGCAGCAGAAGGCATTGGACTTTAGGAGGTTTGTAGCTGTGTCCACTGGTAACTGGACGCAGACGTCTTCACCGTGTTGCTTTAGCTCTGTATTTAAAAAAAAACACAAAAAAAAACTCTTCTGGTCCTGGCATGGAAGGCTGAGAATGCGTCAGGGATCCACTTGGTCCTTTTTTTTTATTTTTTCAAACACTGGTACATCAGCGCTCGTGGATTCAGCATGTAGCGCTCCGAGTTGAGCAGCTTGGTGAGATACTGAGGTACCTGGGGCCGCGGAGCCACGTATGACACGCCGGGGCTGACCGCCATCACCTCTGCAATCTTCTGCTTCATTTCGCGGATCTCCCTGTCCTGCTTCTTCACTTTATCTGCGAGACAGAAAAACACATGGATAAAGACATGGACACCGAAGGAGACAGCAAATATCGACAGTCTAAGATTTTATAAGACAATAAACACATAAGGATGGCATTCCTTCTTTGTCATTTTTAATCTGCCACTCTTCATACATCTTTACACAAAAACAGCACTAATTGACTAAAGGCTGCAAGTCTGGCTGCATGAGTCATCCGGGTGTTGCTGTGCGATGACTTAATGAGTTTCTGCACATGTTGCAGCAGGTGACACATTAAAAGGCTTAATCAAACAGATGTGATGCATTTTATGAGACAAAAAAAATATCAACCCAGATTTCCAACAATTTTCAACCCAAACCTGCTTTACAAACTTCTCAGTTTTCTAGTGAAAACAGAAAAAGCCAAACGATGTAACCTTGCAAAAGAAAACAAAAAAAAAACATTCCTACAAATTATGGAGAAGTAGAATACTTTCCTAAATCCAATATAGCTTTGTATTTTGCTTTGCTCTAAATTCTTCAATTAAAATCATAATTTGCTGTGATCATAAATTATTCATTACAATCTGTGATGATTTAGGACATCTGGTCTGTTAAATGTGTTTAAATCTTATAGTTCCATAAATCCAAGTAAGAAAAAAAAAACTTTGTCTCTTCCCAAGAGGCAAAGCTCTTTCATTTATGGCACTTCAGAGCTGCACAGAACCACACACACCTAAAAACTGCGCACATGATGAGTACATTGTGAATACTCCAGGGTACAATTCAAACAATTTAAAGTCAGATGTGATACTTATACTACTATTATTATGACTATTAAATGATTATCAATAAATAAATGCTACTTATTTCAGTGCACACGCCTCCGAATTGTGCACATGGTTGGTAGCATTCAGAGCAGACTTTAGTTTAAATATAATAATAGAGATGTGATTTTTGTACCAGTTTCATTATGAAGAAAGCTGGATCGTATATGAGTTTTCATTGAAGTAAAAGACTCTGCTGTGATCTAAATCTAAAAAATAAAGCAATGCAATTCTTTTGTTTCTTAATGTTTGCTTACTACTGTTTGGTAATTTAATGACTATCCTTCTTTGACAAAATTCTCAAACATGGTTTAATATGCCTGCGACAGACTGGCGACCTGTCCAGGGTTTACCCCGCCTCTCGCCTGGAACATTAGCTCAAGATAGGCACCAGCACCTCTCCTGACCCCACTAAGGACAAGGGTGTTAGAAAATGGATGGATGGATGGATGGTTTAATATGCTAGTTTTTAAACGTTTAGTTCTGGTAAGTTTGCTGTGTCTGTGGCTCATTATAAATGAATGAAAAGTCTGTTAAATAGTTTACGGGTTAGCAGCCAAAAACAGCTTCTTTCTTATTTTTTTGTACACTTATGTTTTAGTTTATAACAGATATTACAAAACACAAATTGGATGAAATATGAATAGACAAAAATTCATATTTCTAGATTGTTGGCAATCTAACTAAGTTTTGATCAGTTGTACCAACCCTTTTAATGTATTGATATGCGATTAATAGTATATACTGACTTTTAATGACATATTACAGAGGTTAGGCTTTGTCATATTGTCAGCATTTGAGGGATTTTCTTTTCCAACAGGCTGACTCATTTAGATGGATGCATGGTAAAAGCTCTCAGTTTGCTTGTTTCACAAAGTTTTTAAGTAATGAATTAGCAATCAATTTGTTGACTAACAAGCGAAGATTTTTAATCAAAAATTTTACATTTTAAACCACTTGTTAGAGAAGATGTATAAAAATGTCCATCCATCCGTCCATTTTCTGTACACCATTGTCGATTGTGGGGTCGGGAGGGGTGCTGGTGCCTATCTCCAGCAAACATTTCAGGCGAAAGGCGGGGTACACACTGGACAGGTCGCCAGTCGGTCGCAGGTCTGTGTAAAAATGTAAAAATGAAAAATGTTTGTAAACCTTGAGCTATTTCCAGCTGTCTGCGGGCGTCACCCAGAGCAGAAAAAAGGTCCAGCTTGATGCGCGTCTCAGCGCTCAGGTTGTACTCCAGATGTTGAGCCTTTTCCTGCATGGCTGATAACGTGGAGAACAGCATGTCTGTCTCTTTCTCCACACAACGGTACTTCCCCAATGCCTGGAAACAGAACGGATAACAGCAGATAAAAACATATTAATTAAACTAAGCCCACCAGATGGAGTCATTTCTTTGGCTTCCCGACTTCTATCACTTCTTTTCTTCCTCTCTCTTTCTTCTTTTTGTGGGGTTTTGCTCAGGGAACCATTATACCACAAAAAGAAAACAGTTGTAATAATTTTAACTTGACTGACGCAAAGTCCTTTTAACGGTAGGTGCAATGGTTTCTCAACAGACCTGGCTTTGATCTCAGCATGCATGGTGAAGAGTGTGTTCACTAATACGAGATCAAATCCCAACACAGCACAACGTGCACACCAAACATCCATTCAGTAACACTGCTCACTGATGTAATGACAAAGTGCATTATGTTGACTGACGGCCAAAATGAAATAAAAAAAAAAAATCTCAGATGAAAATCTTTCAGTTTGCTAAAATTAAACAAACTCAAAAAGCAAAAACCAGATCATGAGCAAACTCAGGACAACGACGTACACGATCATTTGGGTCTCACAGACACTTAAAACTCACAATTCATTCCCAAACAGAAGAAAAAGATACCTCGATATCTCTCTCTAGATCTACCACACGGCTCTCTTTCACTTGATACTCCAGCTGCAGTTGTTTGTACTCTGTTTCTAGATCTTTAACTCTTTTCCTCAACATTTGGGTTTCACAGTGTTCCTGCCTGGTGTAGGAGATGGAGAGATTATCAGTTTGGATTGGAGAGAAAGGAGCGGGATTATCAGCAGACCAGTTCACACAGAAAGAAAACAGAACATTTGCAGTTTTTGTTGTATTCATAAAAGAAGACAAAAATATAGAACAAAACAACCAAAGCAAGCAGAAGTGTTACAAAATCAAAAAATAGTTTTTTCAAGACTTTTGAGCAGAAAAAGAGCCTTTGACTGGGTAGTTTGTAACTTGCTAAGCAGAACTCAACATGTAGACAGTGCAAAAAGGTAAACAAACACGTTTACTTCTTCCAAGAGAAAAAGAACATTACAGTTTAATGTGGAGCTACTTTTAACTTCAATTTATGCAAACTAAAGATGTTCTTTTCACTCCACTATTCTCTACATTTGGAAAAATTACAGTTCATCTTCTGGTATTTCTATAAATGGTATTTAAAGTTCCTAGATCTCATTAAGCTTCTGATACACATAAGAACTCTAAAAAAAATAATTGCTAAATTCAAAATATATAGGAATTCTTATTGCTACTAATTCTTGAGATACTGGAACAAGCAATTAATTTATTTTGAGTATTTTACACATTTTTACCAAAGGGTGCCAACAATTTGTTTATATAAATCACATTTAAAAACAACTAGGTTTAGTAGAGTGTAAAGTTACACTCTACTTTCCATATATATCATCTGATCTGCACCAAATTGAAAAAGGATATTCAAGGAGGGACTGATCCTTGAATATCCTGTTGAAAATAAAAGTTACATAATGTGAGATGTGCCCAGCCCTGTGAGCGCCTTAAACTCAAACACTAATTTTAAAAACAATCTTGAGCTGCAGAGAGATGGAAGCAGGGCCAGTATGGTCTCAGCAGCAGCTTTCAGGATAACAGGAAGTCGATGTAATGAAGCCTGACTGATGCCTGCTTTCAGGGTATTACTATTATCAAGATGAGTTGCAATAAAGGCATGCACAATCTTCTATGAAGGATAAAAATAGCGTTTTTGTTGTTGATGAAAGCCTGACCACACAAAGGTTTGCTTCATAAGTCCAGCACAGTGACCACAGAAACCCAACTAGGCCCAAATGTAACGGCCTCAGTTGTGCTTTTATTATAAGTTCAATGCTTTGCAGCTTATAATCCAGATGTTACTGTCACTGCACAGCATAGAAGTGTCAAACCTCATGTTGAGATTCCTAGTTTGTTGAACAAAAAAAAGTCAGACTTCCTCTTAACTCTCACCAACCGTGGGTGGGATTTTAAGGCGCTTACTCACTTCTGGACAATGAAAAGCCAGACAAGAGGGGTTTACCTGTTGGTCAGGGTCCGCGCTGCACTCGCCGCCTCCTCCAGTTTCTGAGCCTGAAGCTCAGCCAGCTGCTTCTCAGCGGAGAGTCTGCCCTCTGCTTCAGCTCTGGTCTTTTTCTCCAGCAGCGCTGAAGTCTGTTTGTCCCTCTGCTTGGTTTTAGTCAAGCACAGAATCCTGAAGGCAGAAACAGAGACTGATCATACAAAGACCTTGATCTCAAAGGATAAAATTTTATGTGCATAAAAGCATGTTTATGGATGCTTAAAACTTCAACCAGCATTGTGTTATTTCTTGAGTTATTTAAATGTGTTTTATTCAGAGTCCTCAAACTATAGCTTAAAGTATGTTTTAACTGTGAATTAGTTGTAGGAAAACTGCTTACAGAATTTTAAACTTTTTGTTTACTATCTTACACTCAGAAAATTTTATTTTCCACTCTCAGTTTTAAGCTTTTACAGCAACTGAACATGTGAAATGTAAATAAAAATAAATTAATGAACCAACAGCAATGCAAAAGCATAATTTTTCTTTGCTGTTAATTAAATGCTTTTAGCTTTCTGTGTGTGAGCTTGCTAACCAAAACTTAAAACAGTGCTTTAACTGTTTCAAGTTTTGGAGAATTGTCTCACTTTTCTAAATCTTGAATACTCGGATTTGTTTTGGGAAGTTTCTGTAAAATTCTGGACAACAAACCCAGTTTGGTTTTATCATGTGTGTTTCACAAATTATCCAACAACACAAGATGGAGGATTGAAAGTAACATGCTGTTTCACAGCTGTTTTTAACATCTGGAGTAATTTAGATCAGCTCTATTTTTAAAATGTGGTAAATTAGGACCTAGACACTTTTAATTTTTATTATGTTGGCAGTGGTAATAAGAACAACAATAATAATACTAAAAAATCTAAACTCATTTATCATCTCTTGGGAAATAGATTTGTTGCCTGACTGTAGACAGTACATAATATAATAAATTAGCTGTAAAATAAATAAAGCTTGATCAGTCTGAATCAAATAAAATGCAGTGTAGTGGCATACAGTACATAAAATCCAGACAAAAATATTTTACAAAAAGCCACAAAATTGTCCTTCTTTTAAAATTCTAAATGAGTGTGTATGTCTCAGTTTTCAATTTACTTTTCAGATATTCTGATTTTTTTTCTTGTAGATATGGGTAAAGGAATAAAGTTTTCAAAATGAAACATTTTTCTATATTTATCTCAAATTAGACATTAACATTCCAAGTTTTTGAAGATTTCACAATAACATTGCAAAGTCAAGCACAGCTTGGCTTGCATTACGTTTTCAACCATGTCCTTTGAAAAAAGCCACACAAAAAAAGAGGTAATGTATGATAATAATGTGTATTTGAAGCATGCCACAAAAATTTTAGTACGGCAAAGAAAACTGTCTCAAATTATGGAAATGCAAGTCTCCTCCAATAGCATCAAAAGAAACCTAAGAACGCAATTTTCAGAAAAAGCATGAGCCATAAACCAATCTAACAGATATAAATGCTATTTTATATAACCAAGTCCCTCATGTGCTGCTTCCTTTAGATACTGGGAAAAAATTTAAGTATGAAATTTATTGTCATGACTGAGATGAGTAGATTTCAAAACATTTTCAAACAGATTGTGTAAAATTTAATGACAGTTGGCATGACTATTATTTTTTCTTTTTTTATTTTTTACTGTCTCTACAAAATACATAAATAAAAATAAATAAATCTGAAGCTTTTGATGACTGAAAGAGGCAATGATGTGGTAGATTGGGGTGCTTCAAGTGGTTTGCAGAAAGGTAATACAATTAAAACTGGAATATTTGCATTTCTTGCAAAATTGCAGTGTGAATGCTGAAGGTTGAATGTTTTTGGTGAAAACTGCAGAACAATTTAAGTAAAATGAACTATAAAGCTGAACCTAACTCAGGGACTAATAATAGCATGTAGGCTAGTTGTAGCATGTTGACCTTAACATACTCCATGCAGAGTGAAATAAAATATGTGCAAACAAAAATTAGCTTAAAAGTTAAAATTAGCTTTAACAAATAATGATAGCATCTAGGCTGGCATTTGCATGTTCACCTACAGTAGCACATTCCATGGAGAGTAAAAAACCCATGCAAAAGCTAAAACTAGCTTAAAAGGCAAACCCACCTAAAATACTAATAACATCTAGGCTATCAATAACATGCTGTCTTAGAGAAACATACTCCACGCAGAGTGAAAAAAAACATGTAAAAGCAAAAGCTAGCTAGGGTGTAGGCTAGCACTAGCATGTTAATCAACAGTAAAGTACTCCATGCAGAGTGAAAAAACAACATACAAACTAAAATTAGCTACAAGACTAAAGCTAACTTTAATACTATTGATAGCGTCTGGGCTAGCATGTTGGCCTACAATAACTTACTCTATGCAGAGTATGACCTTCTAAATCAATTCAAATTTTATTTGTATAGCACTTCTCAGCAAGAAGGCAATTCAAAGTGCTTTACATCATAAAAACACAAAGTTATAAAACACAGAGTCAACAGTTGAAACATTACATTTTATCAAATACCATCCATAGGCTACACATCAGGTTGTTGATTAATGTTTCATTGATTATGTGTCAAAAGCAACTCTAAGCATGTGGGTTATTAATCTAGATAACAGTATTTTTTATGCATTGGAAAGAGCATTGAAATTAAGGTCCTTCCATCCTATTTCCACCTTTATTCCAACTCTAATTTCAACCTTATTTATTTGAATAATTCATCAACAATTAACAGATTAGATCTGTTGAAAATCTTATCTATTCACTGATGGATGACAAGTTTTGATATCATTTTATACTTTTCCATGTTTATAATTAATATTTTGTGCAGCTCACCAAGTGAGTTCAGTGGATAACTCACTTGCTCTGCAGCAGCATGTTGGACTGTCTGAGGAGGGAGACCTCCGGCCTCAGGCTCCTCTCGCTGTTGGTCAGGTTACAGATGTGACTTCGCAGCTCCTGTTCGCTCTGCCTGCTTGTCTGCAGCTCCCCCTTCAGCCTCCGCAGCTCTGCTTCAAGTCTGATAAAAAGCAGAAACACCTCAGCACCAATTTAGGCCCAATCTGGTGTAAATAAACAGCTACGTACTTGCTGATTTGTTCAGTGTGATAATTCTGTATCGCTGTGGCGCTCTTGTCCGCTGCATCCCTGTTAGGGCTGATTGTTTTTGAGTTTGTCCTCTGTTTTTTCTCAGGCCTCCCTGCAGGAGGTGAAGGAGTGTTTGTGTTGCTTCTGCGGGCTTTTGGGGAGGCGCTCTTGGCAGCTCGGTTGGCTTTGCTTCCCTGGTCCTCTTGAGGTAGATTTTCCGGGGTAATGGACGACTCTGGTCCTCCTTCCCCGCTGTGAAGCTGATCTTTGGACTCAGCCACAACGTTTTTAGATGACGACGGCGGTGGCGGTCGTCGGCTCGGCTCGGCCGACCTCACCTCCTGTGATGCTTTCTCGGCCGCTCGCTCCTCACTGCGGATCTGCAGGCAGTCGGCGCTGTGTGCGTCATCATGGGCGACCATGGCACCGTTCTGACACTGATACTGAACGGGCTCAGGCTTGACCTTCCACTTAGAGGCTGTGAAACAGCAGGAAGAAAAACTAAAGGTCTCTTCTCTGATTTTACAAACGCAAACTACAACTTGTAGTGACATTTGTATAATGACACTCGTGAGACACATTTAAAAACTGGAAATTCTGAGAAATATATCAAATAAATCAAGTACAGTGGTTTATTACACAACCTTTTTACTAATTTAGTCTCAATGAGTTTTCCTACATGAGAACCAGAGATTTTAAAGAATGAAACCAAGAATAAAAAGGCAAAACCATTGATAGAGCCGTCTCAAACCGTCATGGTGGACAAGCATAAATGTTTTTTATGCATCTTATGCAGAGAAAGAAGCAAATAAAAAGTCAAAAAGCAGCTGGTTGCAAAGGTGGTCATGGAGTGTTGCTGAAGTGCTGCTGCAGGTGCCCAGACTTACTGCTGCTGCTGCCATCTGTGCTGGTTTTGGAGTAAATCTGCAGGCCTGGTGGGAGCGAGTGCTGCAGGAGGTGCATGTGAAAGTCATTCTCGCTTTGCACGGCTTTCTGTATACGCAGCTTGAAAATGTTGGTGAAGTAGCAGGTGGCGTCAAACCCCAGATAAACAACAGGATAGCCAATACTGAAAGTAGATATACGAGGAAACACAAAGCAGTTAGAAGAATACAATGTAAATTCAAAGGAGACTGTAGAGCCACAGTTTGGCTAAGTGCAAATGAATCTGACAAAAAATTGATAATAACTGTGTCAATAACTACACAGTGGTAGCACCCTTTTGAACTATCAGGCCTTATTTAAATAAAAATTGGATGGCCTTTCCAAGAAAACTGGGATTTCAGGCTTTTTATTAAGATAAGATGGTCAAATTGACACTAAAATGATTAATTAGATGTAAAATCAATCCTATTTCATCCCAGCACCGAGACCTAAATTAAAACCTTTCAGCTCACATGAAAGGAAACTTTCATGTGAGCTGAAGAGAAGATAGCATAGGAGAGAACTCTGGTGATGCATTTTTGACTAAAGAAAGTTTAATAAACAGGATGCAAATGACTAGCAGATTTTATGTGAAAATAGTGAGAGTACAGAGATTATGCAGCTGCAATAAATGCTGAAATATCTTGAGGCAATTCACACATCTTTACCAGAGTTACCAATAAATATGGCGGGTACTGTATCAGCCAGAAGGTAAATTTATATCACAGCAGCATACCAATGTGCAGCAAAAAGATGAGACAGGTTGGGATGAGAGGTATTAAGATCTTTGAGTCGAAGCGAAGCCTCAGTGTAGACGAGCAGAATCCACAGGGACACCGTTGATATACAGATGCCTTTCTCTGGGAAGGAAAACAGGATTTACTGGAGGCGTTCAGGGACACTTTTCAAACCACTGCGTTAAAAAGTTAAAGCTCTATGATGCAATTAAAATATGAAATAAGATCAATGATAACTTCTCTTTTGGATTAACCAAATCCAGTTTTTTTCTGTTGTCTCACAATTTAGAATGTGTGACTGTTGTAGGAAATGAGGAAAAAATGTGTCATTTGAGTCGAGGAGGAGAATCTGGTCTAATATCAGCGCAATACAAGATCAGAGTGGAAAAACATTATGCAAAACAGCCAGGCTGACTTACATGCTTCCATCATAACAATTCAGTTACATTTCTTGATCAACTGACAATGGATGGATGGATGGATGGATGGGCGGACGGACACAAGGACGGATGATGGATGGATGACAAATTTCATATCTTTTGACATATCTATCTATCTATCTATCTATCTATCTATCTATCTATCTATCTATCTATCTATCTATCTATCTATCTATCTATCTATCTATCTATCTATCTACATATATCTGTATATACTGTATATATATATATATATACGTGTGTGTGTGTGTGTGTGTGTGTGTGACTTCAGTGGGGAAAGAGATCGAACAAACTCACCTGTGTGCCATATATAGTTGAATAAAACGTAGGTGCTCGCCACAAAAAACAGCCAGTGCAAAGGAACAAAAATTAAACAAAAGATGTCCAGTGTGAAGGCGGCACAAACAAAAACAACACAAATAACCTGAAAATAAACAAGGTGAGTTTAGTTCGCTGCAGAAAAAAAATGTTTTGTTGGTTTTTTTTAATACAGAAAAATAGTCATGGTGTCTTGTTATAGCTTCATTCATTATTGGGGCTACAGTACAGAACATGAGAACACACAGCGGGAGTCCTCACCAGCCCGTGGCAGTGGAAAGTGGTGTACACACTCCCAAAGAACAGCCAGCATGGCCACAAATACTCCAATCTAAATTCAAGGATGAAGTCTGCCAGCAGCACCAGCGTCCACATCACCATAAATTTCAGGAAGGTGTACGCACTGAAAAGACATGTGAAATCCATTAAAAATATTCTAACATTCAACTATATACATACTAAAACATATTTAGAAATGAACAAATGACCGCTCATTTTTCTGTTTAAGGAGTCTCATGCTTACATCAGAGCGTTACATACAAACAAACACAAGACTGGAAATGAAAAACAGACCAGAAACAACAACTAAACAGCTGCCTCTTAACAATACAGCCTATTTCTTTAAGTAGAGGCCACAACAAAACAACCACTGTCCCCCATGATCATTTTTATTAGGCAGCCAAACACAAGCGGTGCTTTCCGTCCTTTGTTCTGCTCATCCAGACTGCCATCACATCACCCCTTCTTTGTTTGGTTGCCATGGCAGTATTTCATCTGGAGGAGAGAGGGAGCACCACAGCATCCTTCTGCTGCTCCACATACGTCTCTTTCTGAAGTGGCTTACATGTTTAAAAGTATCAGAAACATGCAGTTATTTCACAAAAATAGTTATAACATTTGATTTGTTAATTTAGATTGCTTTTATATATGTTGCTTCGATTTTCTTATGCCCACAGATGCATGACGTGTATTCATGTTTTTAGATAGTAGAATGGGCTATTGTTATTGTTCGGCAAATACTTAAAAATCAGATTTTCATTGTTCACCTAAAGGACAAATGTATAAAAATTAAAAACTCGCACGATTTTTAGCCAATCAACAGCAGCTCTAAAAAACAGACAAAGGTTCGAGAAATTAGCTTATATTTTTAAATCCTTAACATATTTAATGAAGTAAGTGCTTTTAAAATCGCAGTTTTTTCTGAAGGGCATGCATCAGCAGTCAAAACCTTTTATGTAAATTATGCATTAACTATTGAACAATAACATACAGCCTCCAGTTTGTACAAAGCTCTAACAGTATCACATTTACACATATTTAAACAATATAAACATTATCATCTTAATGTACTAACTGCACAAACTATCCACTTCCTTTTTTCTCCTTTACTTAGTCTTGCTTTGTCCCTTGAGTGTAGGACTAAAACGCAAACTATCACTTACTTAAAATTTTAATGCAAAAGTATCTCATTAACTTCAAATTTACACGTGTATGTTTTAAAATAATACGTTATATCTTAATGCTAAACATGTTTTATTTTTGTTTTATATTTTGATATAAAACTAACAATATTTCTATTTTCCTGCTATTATCTTAATGTTTTCTACCAACTTGTATACTATATAACACAATAAGAGTAAAACAAACACACACAAGAAAGCTAAAGAAAACTGCTTCAAAAAAACTTCCATGTTTGAAGATTTATAACTAAACTCAAAATGATGTCAAGAAAAAAAAAAGATTCTTACATTTTTTCTGGAATCCTATAAAGGCGTTTTAAATGTCAAATTTTAGCCCAATACAGCTTAATCCTTTAGCAAGATTAAGCTAAAGATGTCGACTTCACATTCATAAAAATGTGGATAAATAAGGTAATGTGATAAATGTAAGGAGCCTGGAGGGAGAGCAGGCCGACATGAACTCTCACACAGCTGCTGTTTTCTGCCTTTCTGTAAACAATGTAGGCTGGAGTTAACAGTATTCCCCAGCGCCTCTTTTTAATTCAGCTGCAGAGGCTCCAGTTAATCCAGCAGCAGCAGCAGCAGACTGGCTCATTGAGAGAAAAAGATGCGACACACGGACGGAGAAAGAAGACGCGAAGCAGACCAGGTGAGCAGGCGGGATGACGACGGCTGAAATGCACACAAAGACGGAGACGTGGCGCCACAACAAAAGCAGCAGCAGCCGCGGCGGCAGCTGGGCTCGGCTCGGCTCGGCTCGGTTCGGCTCGGCTACCTCTCAGACAGCTTCTCCGTGATTTTCAGTCTTCTCATCTTCCGGAGCCTGTTCGCGTCCACATAGCGTTTCTTCATCTTATGGCTTCTGCTCCCTCCGTGCTGATGTCTGACGCTGCGGCTACAACAGCAGCGGCAGCAGCGGCCAGGGGGGAGGAAAGAGGGCAGAAATAAATTAAACAAACCGAAGGTATCCCTCCCTCTGCGTGTGTTTGGATGGAGGATGATGATGCTCGCCCTCCAACCTGAGGTGAGGTCTGTGAATGTCTGCGCATGCGCACTGCAGGTTGCACCTACAAGTGTTTATCACAGGAGGGGAGCAAATCAACACAAAGCACACATGGAGCCGCTTTGTACTCTGCATCAGTGAATTACAGAAGGGCGCTTTATTGAATGCATGGAGTAAAATTCTATATTACCTAATTTTACCTAAAATTGTGTAATTTGGCCAATTTTTGCCAGGTTTAACTTTCAGTACTAATCAATTAATCTGATTTTTTTTTTAATTTCACTTCCTACAAATTTTTTATTCAACTACTAAACTCTTTTGATACAGTATTAGCAATGCAATAATGATGCAAATAAATAATTCAATTCCTATTTTAAATACAAAAATAATCAATTTTATTACCTAAAATGCAACAGCATAGCATTCCTTTAGTGAATTTGGATAAGGCTAAGCTAGAACTATGTCACCAGAGGAGGTTTTGGGTAAACATATGATGAGGTGTTATCTTAAATGTAAAATGTATATATATATATATATATTGTGCAGTTGTATTGTTTGAAATTTTGCAGTGATGTTCAGCTCTTTTTTGCTTTTACATATTTTATTTTTCTTATTTAGGCGTCACACGCACGACTTCGACAGAGCAGACTGAGATTGTGAACAAGCATAATACTCTGAGGAGAGGTGTCCAAGCTACTGCCAGCAACATGATGAAAATGGTAAAAACAAATGAAGCAGAACAGAAAATGATTAAGGACTTATTGCTTCTGATATTGCCATCTAAGTCTTTAAGGCTTTCTGGTTTAATCATTTCCCCACACAGGAAGACAACAAATTTTTCCTGTGAAGAATTTGTAATGAATGTCTAAAATGAATGACATTACTCTCAGTTTTAAATATGCAATTTTTTCACTGCAATACAAAAAAAAGTAATAAGACCTGGTCATCTAAATGTTGTTGGAGAAGTGTTGTGTATCTGTTTAGATTTTTTTTTCTGCCTTTTCTGCAGAGCTGGAACAAAGAGGCTGCAACCAATTCTGAGAAATGGGCAGCAACCTGCTCCATGAAACACAGCCCTGCAAGCTCCAGAGTCATCAGCAGAAAGCTCATCGTGGCAGCAGACATCTTTGTTTACATGCGAGACTTGCACATGTGTAAAATCTGTGAAGAATATTTAATTTAAGACAATCAAAGCATACTTTTACTTGTCTTGTGAGTCCATTTTTCTTTTGAGAAAGTTTTTAAAACATGACATAGATGCATAAATATAGAGAAATACAGGAAATATAAGGCTTCAGCATTGATAAATGGTAATAATAGTCTTTTTTTTCTTCATTTTTTACAGAAGCACCTAGACTTAATATTAGTATTCTCTGTTTAACATTAGGATTTACTGTATGTTATATATGTTCAAAAAGAGATCTACCTTGTTGGAGAGTCATGTGCACCATAAATAAGCAAACTAGCTAAAAGATTAGCATAGGACAGTGGTAGCAGAGCAAGTTTAAAAATCTTGATTGAACTCATGCAACTTTAACTTTAACTTTAATCTTTTGAACTTAAGAAAAATATATCCTAATATATATAGTAGTAACTGAGACAAGGTTTGTATTTTCAGTATTTACAGCTTCATAGTATTTCATTAACTATGAAGCAAATGCTTGTACTCCAGTTTGATCAGAACTTTGATTAGTTCAGTTAAAAACCTTTATTCCAAAATAAACATAGTACATTTGTCTAAGCATGCACTCTTTTATCAGAACATTTATTAACATAAAAAAATGGATGATGGTAAGTCATAGTGGATAACTACGGTTTTAGAAATCTTGATATCTTTTTTTAATCCCTCTCATAAATATTGACTCATTTGATCTTGTGATATAACAGCCATACCTCTTCAAAACAAACTTTTTGGACAATAATAATTTATTGTACAAGCATGAAATTAGAAAATGTGGTCATGGATTGAGCAAAAATTTTGTTGATATTGTGTTTGGCTGCAGCCAGTGGCTGTGGGGAGAATCTCTACATGGCTAGCTTCAAGAACTCCTAGTCCAACGCCATCCGGGCCTGGTACAGCGAGGTAGCCAACTTCCTCTACGGAGTCGGATCCATTAACGGAGGAGTGGTGGGACACTATACACAGGTGTGGTTGTTTTCATAGTTTCCTATTCTGATTAGTTTGCACACAAATGGGCCACTTTACTTTGAAAACACAGTGCTGAACAGCGTCTCTTTTTTGTGCACAGGTTGTTTGGGCCACCTCCAAAAATACTGGCTGTGCTATGGCCTACTGCTCCAACTCCACATACAAATACTTCTATGTCTGCCACTACTGCCCACAGTAAGAACTTTGCAATGCAGATAACTCTTTTTCAAAATTGCATGCTGTTTCACCTCAGAGCAAAAACCAAAATTTTTTATAAATTTTCCGTCTGCTAGAAAGGATTAATACATCACAGACAGGATGGGTTACTGAGAAAACCCACAAATCAATAATGCAATGATGAATGACCACGTGGATGCAGGATTAAATTAACTGAGGAAGAACTACAGAAATCGTTTCGTTCTGCAAATCATTTTCCAGTCATTAAATAGTAATTAAAACATGCTTTCCCTTCTAGGTAGAAACAAGTAATCTTTCAGTCTTACATACAAATGTAAGGTTTGTATCTAAGTATTTATTTATCTTACTATTTATATTTTAGTTATTTTGCCTGCTTTGCAGAGGAAACTACAATTTCACTAATCCCTACAACTCAGGAACATCCTGCAGTGACTGTCCCAGCGCCTGTTACAACAAACTCTGCAGTAAGTGCAAAAATATATGCTGAGGATATTTATGGAGGTATATACAGTATGTAGCAAACTATTTGTGCCATAGATGGGGTTTTTTTTAACCATGATAACAAGAAATATTTTGAAAAATGCAGAATTTATTGTTTAATTTTTTTTTTTTGCTGGGTTTTGTTGCAGCCAAACTGTAATGACTAGCAAAGCATCCGTCCCAAGACTCAGCAGCGGTGGGGCTGCAGCCACAGTGATGTGGCCTCCTGGAGTCCCACCTCCTGCAGATGCACCGATCAGATTATCTTAAAGTCACAGATGTACTCTGACTCACCCGTCAGTTTCAACAAAGACACTAACTGCATAAATCTGTGTTGTTATTCTGCTGGTTATTAACCCAGCATAAAAGGTGAGACCTCTTTGTGCTACAGGCGGAAGCAGAAGAGTCTGGTTTGTAACTCCTGGCTGTTGGAGCTGCTCAGTAATTAGCAGAGGTCAAAAGGGAAATGTGCTTTGGCACAGTAACCCTTTGAACAAACACAGCCTGCAGGGGCAGGTATCCTTTGACAATTTGTGAGGTGCAAACTCACAGAGAGGAAGGATAGCAGATATGACAGGGTTATTTCACAGAGGTGGGGAGGAAAGAAAAATAAAGCTGTATACAGTTTGTTATCGAGACCACTTGTTACCTCAAAATGTGTAAAATAAATATCCTCTTCAAAAATGGAGAAAAATAAAACTTCTAATTCAAGCACATTTAATTAATGAAACAATGCCACTCTTGTCTCTTTCAGCAACAAGCAAATCTCAAGTTTCCTCTCCGCATTTTAATTGTTTTCATTCTCATTCATAAAATAATCCATCCAAACTTCAACATTATATTTCCTATTACCACATGGTAAAACACACTGCCATTGTATTGAAATTAACCCGCTTTCCATGCGATAACAGATGTCTCCCATTTAAAAATAAACACTTGCCCTGAGTTTTTGCAGCACCGCCATGCTTGCCAAAAAAGTCTCTCTTCACCTATTGCAGTTAAACATTATCCAAATTTCCTTTTTCTGCCTTAATGAGAACAGCACCTGCTGAGAGTGGACAGAGTAGCTGAGTTGGAGCAGAGGGGAGATAAGGCGGATGAGTTTTTTCGTCTGCCAGCGGGTCCGGCGATAGCAAAGGTCCTCTGGTTTGGTCGGTCTCGATAAGGCCAGTCTTGCCATCCTGTGGGGCTTATCATGTGCAGCAGCAAGCCTCAACAGTTAGTCCCAGAGCCAGAAACTGTTTATGAGACTGGCGTCAGCTAGGCGTCCCTAACAGTTTTTTTCTGTTGCTGTTATTGTTTAAAATTGCAAAAATAATGACATGTTTATTCAATATTTTAGTTTTCATAACACCAACAGTGTTACCCATTTAATTCCTGCAGCAAATACTGGCTTATTTTTGAAGTATCTCCATTTAAACTCAAGTTAAATGTAAAGATGGAGCTCTGCTGCAACCTAGGGGATCTAGATACTAAGCAGACTAGTTATATTAAACTAATTTTAAGAAAGACAGAAGCAAAAAAAAAAAAGTAGATGGAAGCAAACATAAAGAAGTTTAATAAGTTGTTGGTAGCTCTAAAAAGGCATTTCCACAGGCAGGAAGACACAGACAGATCAGTTACATCAGAATGCCCAGACTGAAGACAGTTAATTTAGTCTATGCTGTTATCTCACAACATCACCGTCCCCTCGGATCGGAAACAGGAAGCCAAAAGAAAAAGAGCTGCGTCTCGATGGAACCCAACAAACATTTCAGGCCTCAATGCAGCAAAATCTAAATGATGAATGTCTTCAGCTCAGATTACGTTTGTTATGATATTACATGAAACTAACTATCAAAGTTAGAGCTTGTTTCTACTAAAAATGCAAAAGCTTTTTCAAAAATGACTGGAATATGAATAGAAAAATAAAAACAGCCTTTATTCTATGACAAAAGGGAATTTCAGGTGTAATAGCAGCATAACACAAAAACAAAACGTTCTGAAGGTGTTTAATATGATATATAAAAAACAAGATTAACAATAACAACAATAGAATTTTTCTTTAGATTTTTTCTACATCTTTTATGAACACAAACGTGAATGCATATTACTGGGATTTTATGTAATTAATCAATAATAAAGGAAAGCTATTCTGTGCATTTGTTTTCAGCCTCCTTTTTACTTAGAAACCCATAAATAAAATGCACGAAATTTGCTGTTAAAAATCCTGCAGTTATGAGATGAAGTCTATCTGTGTCTAATTTTTCCTCAGTTATAAGTCAAATTGTTCTGTGAAGGCTTCAGTGGCTTGTTAGAGAAAAGTAAACAAATGAAAAGAAACAGCATACAGGACAAATTAAAAAGTAGGGTGAGATTACAAAACAACTTCCCAAGATTTGAATATTTAAATATTAAAAATGAGGGAAGCTAAATAGTCTTTTGACTTACAAGCAATAAACTTTATTAAAAAGTAGCTCTACACATAAAACGTAGCACACCATGCACACAGTAAAGCATGGTGGCAGAAGCATCGTGCTGTGGTGATAATTATCTTCAGCAGCGTCAGAGTTGATGCATAGATGCATGGAGCTAATTACAGAACAATACGAGGAAAAAAATAGCTAGAGGATGCAAAAGACATAAAACAGGGTTGAAACAGGATGAACAATTTTCATAATTTTCTTAACAGGACCCCCCAGGTTTCGGTTGTCATGTTTTATATCTGATCACCTGTATGAAGAGAGCTCCTCCTGCAGAAGCAATCAAAAAGGCCACTGAGCGCTGCGATCACACAGTTTCCTTCCTTTCATTGAAGGTTTGTAGGAGTAGCAGAATAAAACTTGGTAACACGCCACTCAACTCGCCTCTTGAGCTTCCAACACAAAACCAGGGAACATCTGAACCACAGCTGGCAACAATGCAGATCCCCTCTGTCACATGCCGATGGAATGGAAGATGGCAATCACTGATAAAGATTTCAAGGAAGGGAGACTGTAGCATTGGCAAGCGTGAGGTTTTTACTCTCAGTATTGTAGCTGGTGCTACAGTAAGCTTTTACTTCCCTATATTGTCCTGAAAATCTTGTAACCAATGGATCGGGTAGACATTATGGGGCCTTTGTACTCCCAGTGCTTCCTAAAATTCATTTTTGTGACACTGAGGTTGTTGTTTTAGTGAGCCGATGTGATGGGTTTGAGTTCCACTACTGGCCAAAGACTGGACTCTCTCAGGATGCTGGTTCACGTCATCCATCGGGGCGACGGGCGTTTTTCTTTTTCTAAGCTGAAGTCAGCTTGATGGCTTGTCTAAATCAGTGCGGACCTCAAACAAATGTACATTAAACAAACAGTTAGGGACGGACCCAATGAGGAAATGGTTAAAGGGTGGGGATGAAACACAACATATGGGAAAACATTGATTAGCTCACAAAAAACCAGGAAAACAATCCAAGTTCATACACCAAATTTCACATAATTTTTCCAAACTTTTATAGACCTACATCTCCTGATATTCAGTAGGGTTATGGAATATGTTAACCTGCTCTCTGTGGTAGTGATAATATATTCATTCTGGTTTTTGTGTTTTTTTAGTTGTGAGTGATCCCACGCTCTACACAGCCAGTTCTCCAGTATGCAGTGAAAAAACTATGACATATATAGACTTTTAATACTAATTAATGTGTTGGATACTGGATTTCATGCTGATATTTTCATTAATTTACTTCAGAAAGTCCCAGAGCTCTTACACATAAAAAAAAAACATGTTACCTAACACGTCTTAAATAAATAACTCGTCTTGTAATTTAGCTTTCTTTTTTTTTCATTTTATGGACTATGTAAGGTTAGAAAAACATAGAAGAATAAAATTAAAGTACAGAGCAATAAGGTAATGCTAATTAAAATAGTAGCGTAATTGAACATCATGAGAGATTTGTGCACGTTAAATTCTCAGAGCCATTTTTGTTTTTAAAAGCTTAACTCTTGTACCTCTACTTTCGTTCTTCACATTTCCTGACGCAGATTTTTGCATGACTATATTGAAAATTGATATCTGGGAAAATAGCACGAACAACTAATAAATCCCAGAGTGCTATCTCACGGGGGGAGGCGTAATAGCCTGACAAATGTTGCATGAGAGCAACGTATTAGTTTTTCCAGATCGTCTGTTTTCCTTGCCGCTCGCCGAACACCATTTCCCACTCTTGCCCTAATAATAAACAAGACCCAAGGGTCTTTGCAAGTGCTTATCTTTGCTGCCCCAGTAATCTGACGCAGACATTTGCAATAGATGTGTGTACCTCAACAAAATGTGCAAAAGATGGAGTGAAAATTCCTCCCTCGCATCCTGGTAAATCTGTTTGCCATTAGCAGACGTAGCGACGAAATCTATGCACTTCACTGAGGAATGGTGTGGTCATGCAAGGGTCAGCCATCTATAGGTCATTATTTCAGCAGACAGCAAACACATTCCTGCTTCGGGAAATCTCTCACATAATATTCAATAGGTGAAGTCTTCACGTACAGAAGTTCAGGCCTTGATTCCCCATCAAATTGTAGATCAATTTCATCCCTTTCATCTGAAGAGTTCACCTCGAGTTCACAAGTAGCTTCAAACGTGACTGTTTTTGCAAGGGATGCAAAATGTGCAGCTCAGTTAAATCCAAAGTTATTTCACAAAAAGGATTCTAACAAATGTGCAACCTCTTCTTCAATTTGTTGTAAGATAAACTACTCTCCTGCACATGAATTAAGTTTAAACTCATTATGGTTTTAATTCCAGTTTATTAATACAAAAAAATAACACAATTAGGATAAACAGCTTTCAGCAATAAAACAAGTAAAACCAATTCAAATTGATCAGCATAATATAAGCATGTTTGAGTGTTTGACTTTAAAAAATATCCTAAATTAGCCGTTTCATGCCAGCTGCTTCACGTTCTTGTTGAAAAAGTTTAAGACTTTATTTGATAAACCAACACAAAGTCATAAAAAAAGGCCAGAAGCAAAATAATACATAGTTTTAACATTTTGACAAATAAAACAAAAATTAAGGCTGTAAGAGGTTTGAGATGTGTCTCAAACCTCAGATTTGCTTGTGTAGAGATTGAAATTGCTTCCAGTTGTTCTTTAAAGAACAGTTCACTCAGATTGGATGGAGACCATTTGAGAAGATACATTTTCAAATCCTGACATGTATTCTGCCCTGCTACATAATGAACCTCTATCCCAATTTTTTGCAGCTTCTGAAAGGTTTTCCTCCCAATATTTGGCTTCATTAATCTTTCCATCAACTCTAATGGTTTCCTGTCTTTGCTAACACAGCATAATGCTGCCACCACCATCAATATTAGTTGGTAAATAATTTGTTTTCCCCTACAATTCACAACTATGTGTTACATTATGTGAGTCTATGCAGAATCCTACTAAAATACAGCAGTTTTGTCTTGCTATGTGACATTTTGAAAAAGGCAATGAAGGACTTTGAATGGTTTTGCAATGGGACTGTATTTGTTTTAGACTGACAGGATGGACCTAGTGGGAGAATAATTGATAGAGAAAGGGAGAAGAGTTTCACAGATAGTAATTTTGGCTACATAATTAGAAATGTCTGAATAGTCTTGTCATAAATAACAGGAAAAACTGGCTTGGTAAACAAGTTGTTGTGAAGTTTCATGATGAGATACAGATTTATAGCAGTGGCATAACCAGCCCAACCTTTCAGCATGGATCCTACTGCAGGCATGTGAAGTATTTGTTGTGTTTTCTACAGATACACATATTCTATTTTAAATAGTTTTTAATTATCCCTTTATATTGTTGTGAAAGGCTGTACTGCTATGAGTTTTAGAAATAATTTGAATATTTTTGATTGCGTCTGCTAAGTGATGTTGGGTTAAAAATAAAATCTAACTCAAAAGATAATTGAATTCCTCTGTTGTTGTTTTAGAGGAAAACGTTCTCCTGGAATCTGATCAAAACCTCATTTATTCTGTCAATTACATTTGATAATTCTTTTAGTGTTTTTGCTCTATTGTGCATTTTTCACATGCTTTAAATTATGTATTTTTCAGATTGAACTTCTGAGCTGCGAATACCTGCTTGAATAAGAAACACAGGTGTTGTGTGTTTCCTGTAGACATGTTTCTTATTGAAATTAGAAGCAGCCAATCACAAGGCAGCTGACTGAGGATGAACCAATGAAGAAGCTTTTCAAGCTTTTGAACATTATAGTTAATTGGAGTTGCACTTTTGCATGCATGACACCTCAAATTCACTGCACCATTGTGACACTGTTAGAAAATATAAAGAAATCAGTCAGAAGCAAATTGTTGACAAAACTATTTTTAGAAAAGTGTGGATACCCAAACAATTATATGGTTTAGAAGCTAGTTCCCCTAATTACAAAGAAAATGTTTTAAATTTAATGAGAGTAAAAAATATCTCTAAAACAAAACCTGATAGGTATTTTGTTTACCTAAATACAAAGAAAGAATCACAGACAACGTTTATGAGTTTTCAACCAAGCTTCTGCAGAAGGAGAAAACATAGCAAACCACTTCTCCAAGGTGTTTACCACGCGTTCTGACTCCCTGCAGCAGAGCCTGTCTTTTTATTAAGCAGTAGAAAGTAGGGAGTCAAGAGTGAAATGTGGGAGAGTGATAAATCAAAGAATGGCTATTCTGAAACAAGGAAGAACTTCATTCTACACACAAGCAGTTTAAGGAGTATCCCAAGATAAGAAGCAGCTGCACCTTCAATGTTTAGGGAAAAAACAAGTTTTGTCTTTCACACGGTTTAACAAATTCCTCCTCTCTGGGGTGTGAATACTCAACCTTTAAATGAAAAACAAACTGGTAACTACTTATGTAAGAATGATAACAAAACATAATTATTCTAACAAAACCGTCTTTCTTTCATCACCCTTCAAGCAATAGAAATATCTTTTGTAATCCAAAATATCTAGTCTCATTTAAAGTCAGACAGTAAAAGAAAAAGTTATTTGTCTTTTTAAGCACATAAAGCTCATGTAAATGTTTCAAACATTTATTTCTTTTGAAGATGATGGATGATTAGAATTTTAGAATAATTTGAATACATTATACTGAAAAATGTATTCAAAACCACAGCAGATTTGCTGCAAAACAAAGTACTAAGACATTATGTGAAACCACAAATCAGAAGAAAATGGGCTCCATGAATCGCACCTAAACAAATCAACCTCAACATTTTTCACTATTCGTCTAATAAAGCAAAGTAAATGATGACTGCAATCTTCTAAGCCTCATTTTTCCAGAGAATCTCACACCAGCCTTTCATTTAACCTTTCAAATCATAGCTTAAAATAATTGGCTGTTATCACCAAGCCAACAGGTGACCTTTAACTGGAATCCACATTTTATGCAACCACACGCAAATTGCTTCAGAAAATACAGAAGTCGTCCTTGTGCTCGGCCTAGAAAACATCTACATGCATAAATAATCATGGTATAAACATATATCCCCTTTCATGGCTACCATAAAGAGTTTAATTTAATTAGGAAATACCTATTAATCAAAGGAAATTTACTCTACTGCTGACAGAAGCTTGGCAGATCTTTGTTTCTGCTGGCTGAAGTCCACTTCTGCAGAGTGGATGTTTTGAACAGAGTAGGTTTAACTCATGCATCGCATTAATCACTGCACACAGTGAACACAGCTTCTTGCAGCTGCCTTATCCTCTCTGCTGTTTGCGTGACAAGTCGGTTTCTCCCTTTTCAATCCCTCTTTCTTAAATTTCTCCATCATCCCTCAACATAAAAAAATAACATACTCCTTACATCCTGTGCTCTAAAAGCCCCCCCACCCGCCCTGCATTAGATGAATCAGGATGTTTTGTCGGATGCTGCTTCTGGCACCCCCCCGCCCCCCTCCCTCCTACGCCTCTTTGGCTCTTCCTATGTCTAAGGGAAGTCCTGGGTTGTGGTCCAATCATTTAAGTTTTTATTAAGATGCAGAGATAGCTCTGCAGGTTGATTGCTCAATGGAGCCGCTTGAGGAAAGGGTGCGGCGAAGCCCCTCAATTAGACGTCATTTAAAGAAGACCAAGATAGTAAAGCAATTACAGCATCAATGCAGGAAGGCTCTGTGTTTAAAGCCAGCAGCACAGGTTTTCCTTCCTATGTATATTATTACAGAATTTTATTTCAAGTAGGAGACATATATCTAGTACTGTAATTAGTCTGTTTTTCTCTTTTAGAGCATAAATTATTCTCAACAGACTTCTATTTGTCCTGGCATTTTCAGATAAAAAAAATAGTATCTGTGTCTTTAAGATTTCAAGTAGAGCAGAAGAAATTCTAGGATAAAAAATGTATAGAGCTAGGTCATTCTGGCTTGGGATCAGAAGCCCCTCATCTTATCTTCATAATTGAGGAAACAAGAAAGTAAAGCAACCATTTATCTCAGCATGTGAGCAAACAAAGCAGTCCCACGGCACTTCAAAGCAACCAAACCTCCTCCCTCTGCCGCCACTTCTCTGTGCAGCTGCTCTGCTACACATGCTTCCTAAAATAGACAGTTTACGACGTATCTGCAAACTCCAAGCCTTGAAAAGGTTTGGGGACTCTTAATCATACATTTATTTTTTACAATTAAACAACAGGAAAATCATCAAAGAAGTCCAGAAATACAAATAAAAATCTACATTTCAATTAAGAATAGATACATTATTAGAGATCCATGCATTTTGTCATTTGCAGCCTCAATGACACAGTTACCGCAACAAAAATCAGTCACTTATACATGGGGGTGAACTTATAAATGGTTTCCCCTTTGCATTTTAGGGCTTTGGTAGGATTAAAATCTTTTAAGAGGTGAAAGAAAAAAAAGAAAAAAATATTTTAATCTAGAAATTTTTGATTACTTGTACATGACTTTTAAAATTGAGGGAAAGAGAAAATTAAATTGCACTTTGTAAATGGGTCATTAAGCTTGAATGGTGAAAGGACAGGAAGAACGTCATGATATTTTTTGAGTCTTTGAAGTGAATCTGAATTGTTTTGCACTGTGTTGTTGTTGCAGGTCAACACCTGTGTGATATTTAATTTAAGAAATTATATTGTGCATGTATCTCATAATAAATATGACAAAAACAAAGAAGAGCAAATGTATATTTAAAGACTAATTTGATGAATTTTCAGAAAACAACTGGACAAATAAAATGGGTTATCATCTCAAGGTTTGCCATAGTATTTACATTTCTATGTAAATCCATCCAGAGTGATCTCATGTTGCAACTCCCACCAAAAGAATGTTGACTGCAAATTAAGACTGCAAATATATATATATATATATATATATATATATATATATATATATATATATATATATATATATATGTATATATATATATATTTTTTTATTTATTTATTTATTTATTTTTATGCTTTTCTGCATATTTTCCCATTTTCCCTCTGGTCCCATGGGGTCCCACTGTATGCAGACGGTTCTCACCGATGCCTTTTGCACATCACGCAGTGAAACAATCTACGGCTCCCAGAGCAGTAAACTATCCACACACCTGCTAAACATTCAACCCTCATCTGGAGACGCTCTCCAACCATCTCCAGATGATTGGAGAGCGTTTACGAAAATATAAAACTGATCATTCGACAAGAAAGGTATTTTTCTTCTCATCTGAACGTTCTGCAAAGAGCTGGAAATCATCATATGGATCCCATTGTTGCCATGGCACATATGGGACACCATATATGGAAGAATTTGACCGCACTTAAGCATCAGAAAAACGGATATCAGCATAAACATGATGAGAGCTTGTGATTGTTGTTGACTGAAAGCGTCCAGCTTGCTGATTAAGCAGCATGTATGGCTTCTCTCTGAGTGAGCTTATCAGGGTGCAACTGTTCCCTTCAGCCCCAGCCACAGGAAACAACGGGTGTGGTGGGAGAGCAGCGCGGAGAAAGACAGAAGAAGCATCAACGCCTGATCGTCCTGCCTCTCAACCATCACAATATACAGTGCTGCTTGAAAGTTTGTGAACCACCTGAACATGGTCATTATTTTCTAAAGAAAAATTATAATAATCATGTGAAATGAACATCCAAATCTCAAATTGTAAAGCAAACCTTCCAAATAAGGGAAACAAAGAAAAAGGATACATGTTTTCATTATTTATTCAACAAAAGTATTTTATCTGTCAAAAAACTGAAAATCTGCCAAGTGCAAAAGTATGTGAACTCTTTCAGTTAGTACCTTGTGGCTCCTCCTTTTGCAGTCATTACTTCAACTAAACGTCTTCTATAACCACAAACGAGTGTCTCACATCTGCTTAATGGGATTTTTGTCCACTCCTCCTTGCAGAACTCTGCCAGTTGAGTGAGGTTAGGGGGACATCTGGCATGTACTGCCCGTTTCAGATCTTGGCACAGCATTTCTATGGGATTGAGATCCGGAATTTGACTGGGCCAATCCAGAGTGTGAATCTCCTTTCTCTTAAGCCAATCTTTGGTACTTTTGCTTTAATGCTTTGGGTCGTTGTCTTGTTGCATAATCCATTTCCGTCCCAGCATCAACTCCCTGACTGATGGCAGGAGATTCTGGTCAAGAATTTGTTGATAGTCCTGGGAATTGATGGTTCCCTGGATTATATGGAGTCGTCCAGGTCCGGAGGCAGAAAAGCAGGCCCAGACTTTTACATATCCACCACCATGCTTCACTGCTGGGAGGACGTTCTTCTCTTTAAATGCAGTGTTTACTTTTCTCCAAACATGACGCCTGTGATTGTGGCCAAATAATTCAATTTTGCACTCATCCTTCCAGAGAATGGACTTCCAGAAAGCCTCTGGTTTGTCCAAGTGCTCTCTGGCAAAGTTTAAATGGGCAGCTTTGTTCTTTCTTGAAAGCAGAGGCTTCCATCTAGCAACTCTCCCATGAATGCCATGTCTATGGATATTTCGCCTGATTGTAGACGCATGTACATTTATCCCAGATGCTGACAGAGAGGTCTGCAACTCTCTGGAGGTGATGCGTGGGTTGGCCTTTACCTGCATTATTATTTTTCTGGTGCTTCTTTGTGTGAGTTTTGATGGCCGTCCACTTCTGGGCAGAGTTGCGGTGATGCCAAGTGCCCTCCACTTGTAAATGATTTGTGTCACAGTGGATGGATGAAGCTGTAATCTTTTGGAGATGGTCTTATAGCTTTCCCCAGACTGATGGGCTGTCACCACCTTCTTTCTGATGTCCTCAGATGTCTCCTTTCCTCTCGGCATTGTTGATCTGGTCTTTATGCCTTGACACAACAGTGGTTTGGTTGGTTTCCTCTCCCATTTAACCTGTGCACCTCAAGACTTTTCCCAAGGATGTCTCATTTGATTGGTCTGCTTAGTTGATTGCTTGAGCACTCACATGTGTTTCACCTGAGTCTTTTACCGGATTGTCTTTACCAGTGCAGCTTTGGTTCATTTACTTTTGCAGATGCTCTGATTCCATGTTTCATTTAGTCTGCTTGCAATTCATACATTTCCCTCAAAACAAGCAAATGGAATCGATGAACATAAACCTGACATTTCATATACAAAAACTGGTAATGAGAAAATAAGAAAATCATGGTTAAAAATAAGAAAAATCTAAACTACACAACTAGTTCACAAACTTTCAAGCAGCACTGTATATACTTACGAATAAAATTTCACTCAACAGTTGTTGCTTTACAGATGCTTTCTTCAGCACATACACTATTAGCACTATTTAGAACTCAATCTAGATTACTGAAGATATTATTTAACATGCAGCATTTTTCAGGAGAGCTGCTTGAAACCCCCACAAAAGGTGGATTGTGGATTTACAGTTTTCACTCGAAAATATCTGGATTATGTCTGCACCACCAACGCCTGCTTCTAATCAGCAACATGCATATCTCTATAAGGAGCTATGCTTATAGAGTTCAGACAATGAGAAGTCTGATGAAAGAAAGAATCCAGCAAACCCCAAGAGGAGTGTTGGGTTTTTACCAGCGATAGAGAAGGGTTTTCAAATCGTGAAGTACCAGTGGGGTAGTTTTGGTACAGCATAGGGTGTTCACATTGCCACAGAATACATATAAGGGTAACAGCAAGTACTTAAGTCAAGTCAAGTTTATTTGTGTATTATATTTTAGCAATAAGGCAGGTCAAAGTTTTTTACACCATAAAACATCATACAGTCACCAATTATGTCACATTTGGTCAAATCCTATAATCAAAATCAACAAGCAAATACACATCAGATATTCAATGTCCCAGTTAATCCAAGTTAACTCTAAACAGGTGGGGGCTTAGCCTTCATTTAAAGGAATTCAGTGTTTCAGGTGTTTTGCAGTTTTCTGTAAGTTTGTTCCAGATTTGCGGTGCATAGAAGCTGAATGCAGTTCTGGTTCTGGGGATGATGCAGAGTAGACCAGAACCAGAAGACCTGACACAACAACAGCAGATCTTTAATGTATTTTGGCTCTAAGTTGTTCAGTGATTTATAAACTAACAACAGTATTTAAAAGTCTATTTTGTGAGCTACAGAGAGCCAGAGTAAGTACTTTAAAATTGAAATGTAGTTCCTATTAAAACCAGGATGGGCTCTATATCCTGGTTTTAATAAAAACATGAGTCTGAACTACCTGATTGACACACAGGCATTTTACAGGGTACCTACAAGATATGTTTGCTGGTACCTACAACATACTTATCAAATCAAAATCAAATCAAATTTATTTGTATAGCACATTTCAGCAGCAAGGCATTTCAAAGTGCTTTACATAATATGAAACACAGAAACACAATGCAACATAGAGTCAACAATCAAAGCATAACATTAAGTCAAGTTCCATCATTAAGTACTTATGGTACTTCTACAGGAGTATTTAAAGGGTAAACACTGTACAGAAATAATGGGCTGCATGACGTTCCACACTTAATTGCATTGTTGTGAAAAAAGCTTTGATTGTTAACTTATTTACATTCTTTGACAGACTTTTATGTCAGAATACATTCTGTTATAAGCAGCAACTTGTTGTTAATAGCTTCGTCTGAAGTAGATCTAAATCTAAGCCTAAATCAGAAATAAGCATTTATTACTTCCAACATTATAAAAACTGACTGGATTATCAATTCTATAGAGGCATTGTGATTCCTAATATGTGGTTTCTAGAAATACCACATATTTAAAATTTACAAAGTGCTTTGCAAAATGAGGATTATAGGTTAGGCTGGATGAATGCTCACAAAACAATAATATTCATAGGTATGTTTGCATTAGCAATGGAGACTCTGGTCCAGCAAATGTTGCATAACGGCATGTGGGAATCTAAGACAAAAGGAACACTTTGAGCCTGATGGCTTGTTTATTCCCCTCAAATATGTGCTTTACGACAAGGTAGTGGATGAGGGGAGATAAATTGTCTAATGGCTTTTCTGGAATGTGAACTTCACAGAGAGGCCAGATTAGACTGATTTTGGCTGATAAAAAACGTCTTTGGTGTAGCCATTAATGTGTGAAGTTGGTCTCAATCTGCAAGCCTCAGAGAGCATGTTTTTTCTGAGAAAACATGACTTTTTCTCAGAAAGAAAATCATGTTTCTGCTTTGATCCAACCACCAACTTATTCCTAGAAAACACAAAAAAATTACAGAAAACAAGGAGCTGCAGCTGGTTCCATCTACTCACAACGACTGAGACAAAAAAAGGAAATAAAGTCAGAAATGTCAGGCAAAAAAATAATATTTTAGCTGAGCAGAATTTTAAACTTGTGTACAATATCTGGAAAAGTATTTTCTCAAACCACTGTGTTTTGTAATCATCAATTCAGTGCATTATATTGGGATTTTATGTGGCAAAGTGGCTCATAATTGTGAAGCACGATGATTCTATCTCTATATTTCACAGAAGGTGATATGCACTGTTACTTTTATGTCACACAACGCTTTGTGTAGGTAAAATAGGTTGAGCATACATTTAGGAACATTATGATTTCTGAGTGGTCAGTATGACTGGAAGAGTGCCATATCAGTTCAGTTCATTTATCAGACATTACTTCTAGGATTGATCACATCCATTTATTCACATTTAGTGCCCAGGATAAATTCAGGTTTGAGGAACGGAGAGAATCACAGTTGCATATTGGGGGTGGGGCTTTCAGCTGGCAGTTTAAAGAGTTTGTTCACTTCTTGCATCATAACTCACAGGTGGAGACTTTTTGCTCCCTGCATAAGTGTGACACTGAATGTAAACCAAAGTCGGAGGATTCAAGGTCCAACACATTCAGTGAGTTTTCAAATAAAGAATCAAATTTCCATAGAGTGTTTACACTATTGGCAAAAACTGAAATGTGAAACATTATCATGTCAGAACCTGCAGCTACACAGCAGCTACAGCTATTTTTCTGTATATTGGCAGACGTTTGCAGTACATCAGTGAAGAAATAACACTTTAACCTACTCAAAAACTGCTGACTGTGACATAACAAAACCTGTGAAACATAATAACATATCAGGGAGGAAACACATAGTTATTTTTAGCAAACAGCAGTAAACAATAGACCACAAAATAAGCTGTTTTGACAATAATTTTGAGTGAATATAATGAGTTATTTTGAAGTTCTAACAAAAACTTTTAAGTTCACTTTATAATCACTAAAAGATTTTTCATCCTGGCTGAATACAAATGAACCAATCTTGTATTTATTGGTTCATTTTGAATTTTTTTCATTTTGTATTTTTTAGCACCTTGTCACATCAAAAACACAAACCCCTACAATGGCATATTAAGCCTATTCTATCTGGGGGAAAAATGAGGAGTAAATTTCAGAGTAATTTCAATCTCTGAAATTTTTTAGATTAATCTCAGAAATTTTCTGGAAAAAAACTTGAACATTTCTGAGTTTGAAGAGTCAAAAAATTGCTAGGAAAACTCAAAAAATTTGAGATTCATCACAGAAATTTTCTAGAAAAAGCCTTGGAAATGTCTGAGTTTCAAAAGTTGAGATTATTTGATTTTTCACTTGCAAATTTTTAACTTTTGAAACTCAGAAATGTTCTACTTTTTTCTAGAAAATTACTGAGATTAATCTAGAATATGTTGAGGGTTTTTTTGAGAAAATGTACTCCTTTTTTTATCTACAATGGCCCTAATGCTCCATTGTACAAACCTCACAGTATTTAAAGAGCAATAATAATTTTCAACTCTTGCCACAGATTCTCAATTGAACATAAGTTTATTCTGGAAATAAATGCATGCCACACTTTGCAGATTTGTATGTGCAAAACCATTTAAATCGTCTGGGGAAGGTAAATTGTTTTGTTTTAGATATAATTTCCATCTCAGCAGAGAGATTATGACTTACTTGTTACAGTTAGGCAATAAGCTTGTTTTCATGGCGGATCAAACACGACTCTGCATCAAAACCTCAAGTGTAAACAGGTGTGAGCAACAGCCTGAAAACCAAAACAATATGAATCTTGCAGCATTCAGATAAGTGCTGTGAAATTAGACGAGTTGCGCTTTTATTACTACTGAACAAAATGTAAAAACCAACCAGGCGCAGATCAAAACATCAGCAGAGGAAATCCCTGAACCATATATTTGAGTGAAGAACTTCTCACTTGTCTTAAAAAATTAAACTTTCACTTCAGCTCCATTCATTATAAAAAGCATCTCAGTGACCCAGAAAATCTGTACAAATTATTTCTTTGTGCTTTGATGTAATAATGAGTCAGAGAAAGTAGATTACTCTCAACAGAGCTGCAAAGGTTTCAATATCTCTCAACATTTGAAAGTAATTTCCCTAAAGGCTTTGGGAAAAAAATCCCTCTTCTCAGCTCCAAGGCAAACAGAAATGTTTTGCTGGCTGTGATTATAGTAACTCAGCTCATTTGTAAAGCTCCCAGCCTTTATCAAAGAGCTCTTGACCAAGGAAATTTAAATCAGAATCTCAAGTCAGATCAGAGTTGAAGTGAAAAATGTAAACCGCATCTGCAGATCAGCTCAAAGAATCAAGGGAATTAGTTGAACAAGATGCATTCAGATTGTTTAATAGCTAAAATCCAGTCAAACAGAAAAGCAAAGTAAAAATCCACACTGTAAAAAAAGAATATCCCATAAAATGAAGGCAACACATTACAACCAATATTACCAATTAGATTTTACAGTGTTTGGATTTAAATTAAAGTTAATTAATTAGTATATTCAATAGAAAAATTAAATATAAACAAATTAAGTTGTAGAAAATAGAATACTTTAATTTGATATAAATTAATCATAAAAATCTATTTAATTCAAATGATAAAGGACTGATGTAAATTAGTCAGACAACAATGTACATAAACAAAATTGTTTCTTCTTTTTTTTTTTTGCAAGAAAACAGTTTTATTTTAGATTTGAACCAATAAATAAAATATTTTATTAGAGTTTGGTTAAACTGTCTTTTAAATAAAAAAAAAAAAAAGACCTTCAGCGTAAAAGTAAAGCTGATTTCAACCAAATAATGACAATTAAATAAAAATAAGTACCAACAAATAAGTGACTGCATACATTTTCACCTCCTTTTAAAGTGACTGACCTAATTCAACAGAGCCAGCCAGTTGTTCCCTCACAATGGGAGGAAGAGAGATCACCAGAGTGTAGTGAGTGTCTCTAGTGATTATAGTATAAAGACATCTGTGTCTGGAAGGTCCATTCACTGGTTCATCAGTATTCCTGGCTACCATTAGAGGTAGAAGACAAAAAACACTCCGAGCAAATCAGAACAAACATTACTGAAACGTATAAGTCAGGGAATGGATACAAAAAAAGATCTCCGGTGGATTTCAGTTAAATCCATCATCAAGAAATGAAAGGAAAATGGCACATTTGTCTAAATCAGGCCCAGAGGAGCCACCCTGAAGATCACTCTTTGTGTTTGATGTCAAGCTAACGTGAATTCATGTCAAATTTAAAATTGTGCACCTAAGTTTTTAAAAAGGTTGAATGATTAATGTGACCATCAGACGTCAAGTTTACATGCTTGAGATGAATTAGTCAGCACTATTCTTGGTTGAAATCAATTAGCAGCTGAATTTAATCAGATTTAGAGTAAATGTGAAGCCTCTTGCTTTTTATCTTTTTCCTGTACCAGAGTTTGCTGGACTCTTTATGAAAGGATCTTTCTCTTTTATAGTTTTTAAAACGTTTTCCTGTAGTAAATTAGAATGTTTGTGCATAATTTTTTATGTGATCATGTTGTCATTGTCATTTATAAAAGACGAGAAAACAAAGGGGAAATAACTACAATTGAACATTCACATAAAAAAATAGGTCTGTATGGCACCCCTTATTAACAAATAGTTCATAGATATGTTATTAAACAATATGTAATCTATACACTATAAATAATGTATAGATGTTTGTCATGCATTACTTAAGTGCAAGAAAGACACAAAACTGATTATGTTTTTTGTAAAATAGTGTGCAGAATCTTTTCACTTATATATTCCATTTGGAGTTGCTCAATTAAATATTTCACACTAAGTTACAAGTTTGTAAGAACAATAAGGATTTGTAAACATAATTATTTAATATGTAATGTTGTATTTTATCATTCCAGTATAGTTTTGATTCTTTCTTAGCCTTAATTAATGCACATTAAACTCTTATTAATGATTTCTAAAGTGTTTACAGATTAATTGATGACATATGTGCATGTTATTTATAAGTGACTTGTAAGTTGGTCTTTACTGTAAAATGGTACCAAAAAATAAAACCAAGTATACATTAAGTCCTCAAAATTATACTCTATAAACACAAGCAAAAACATAGTAAACTTTCTGGTTTCACCCCAGTAAGAAACGGATTTGGTAGGACTACTTTTGTAAGGCACTATCAACACAGTTATGTTTGTAATTTAAAATTTGTCGTCGTGCTGCATTTGATAGTTCTCTCCATTTGAAAGCTGTGAAAAAATCAAAACGAAATATGTGTGGTTTTAAGAAATGTTGTTGAAAGAAGACTTGACAGCTATCACTGCTTGATGGTTGGGTGTTAGTATGTTTGTTTTTTGTTTAACCGTCCCCACAGTCCACAGAGGAAACCCACCCCCTGTGAGTAAAGTGAACAGGGTGTAGGGAAGTGTGGGGGGTGTTTACTGAGGAGACTTCAGTCTGCTGCCCTGTCATTGGTCACAAAAAAACCCTGGACCAGTTTAAAAGCAAGCGCCGCTTTCTTCCCCCCCTTTTAGACGGCACAACCCCTAAACACCAGAACAGATAGGGAGGGACTGACACTCAAAGCTACTGAAAGATAACAAGAGTTGGCTACAGGATGCCTGCATACTCCACCAACATGAGGCTGAAGTTCCCCATCCTGGCCTTGATTTTGGAGATTATCACCATCATCTTGTTTGCTGTGTTTGTGGTCTATGATGATGGGAAAGGTCATCATGATGGTCACCATGATGCTAATACCACTGAAGAAGAATCACCTCTGCAGCTGTATCCTAGTAAGTGATGCAGAGAGATGCTTTAACTCTAACTAAAGCTTACACTGCATGTGCTGCAGCTTTTTAATTAGCCAAAGAAGCCGAGAAAATATCCCAACACCTATGCTGTTTTTCTGACATGAGGTGAAATGTGGGAGGTAGTTGTTATTTAAGCAAAACTTTTTTTAAAGATAGGAGTTGTGTGATCCTAAAAACAGGAGGCTGCTTCTTTTCACAGGAATGTCTTTCCTGAGATGCTTTAACCTTGACTCCTGGCAAACAGACATAGAAGTGTTTCAAAGTTGTTTCTGGAGCAGGTTGGTGAACTGAGATAAAAAAAAAGATGCATGAGGTTGCTTTTCTCTCCAATAGTCAGGACAGATGCAGCTGAGAAGTGGAGAGGATCCTGCAGGAGAAAGTGTGATCTGTAGCAGAAAGGAGGTTACATGTGATTTGCATTACTGTGTCAAACGGGTAATTACAGGCAGTCATAAGGTGGTCGGAGCAACAAATCAGCTTCTGGTGCTTGTAAAAACTTTATTCACAATTTCTGCTTTTAGTGCTTTTTAAGAAGTTCCAAGTTCCTCTTTGCGTTTGAACTACTTATCTGCATGAACATACACATAACTTACAGCTACAAGGTACTGTTCAGTCTGTTGATGACTGGGTGGGGCAGGTGTGCGTCTCAGAGATTAGCTCAGTCTACAGTATATAGAAATCTTTCGCGATTTAGCTTCATCATGAAAAATTATTCATTATTTCTTTCCATCTCTAACTTAATAGGCAAACTCCATGTAAATATTATGTTTCAAGGCTGACTTTGTTCTTTGTATTTTCTTCTTCAGAATTAAATCTATGAACTTACAAATGTAATGTAATATGGAAATTCATTTTAATGTTTTGGGATTTTCTCCAAGCATGGCTCAAAAAATGCTAAGAAATCTCCCTGAGAATTTTCCCTGAGAAGGTGATGCAAAAATCATTTCTGCAGTGAGACTTAAAAGAATCAAGACTTGTGGTTCTCTGCAAAAAAAAAAAAACATTTATATGCAATATAAATGTTTTGTAACTGCAAAATATCCAACACTTTGTAACAAATGACTGAATCCAATACCACTTTCCTGAAATTATGCAGCTTGCCAAATTTAAATGAGAAATTAAAATGAAAGAACAATCAATTTTGAGTGGCTTGCATCACTCTCCCTCACTCAGCTCTGTGATGCTCCTCAGGGGGATTCTCTCCTGTATTGCTCGCCCACACAGCGTTACCTAACTTCTTGGCACGTTGCCACTCTCAGTGGTTGCTCACCATCTTTATTTTACAGGCATCCTCAAAGTACTGTTCACTGCACTGCAATACCATTCTTTGGGGCACATTAAAATTTGGATGAAGACTTTCACACTCAATAATTCCATCAAAACTAAAGTGAGGAGCCATATTACTATTTTTGTGAAATTTGAAAGCAAGTTTAAACATTTGGGGAAATCTCTTTTTTATCCCTGGACACTTCAGCTTGGACAAAAGAGAAACAACTGGATGAAAAATGTCTTAAAAGATAATCCACTCATATAGACAAATATAACAAGAAGCACTGTAAATGTTGGTCAAATCCAAACAATTGATATGATTTCAGTTGTAGTTAATAGGGATTATTTCAAGTTTAAATTTCATAGTTAAGATTAAAAGTCTTTAAAAGGAAAGTGTATGTCCACATAATATCTATTTCTGTCTAGATGTTATTAAAAACTCATTGGAACTTTTCAAATTAACAAATTAAACCTAAGTTATAACATTTTTGGAATCAGAGGTGAGGAATGTGGGTCTTTGTGGACATTACAAAATAAAAAACACAGTGCAAAGATTATGATATAGCATCTAATCTTAACTGTTATGTCTAGAATGCATTTGATTTTATAAATTATCTATAGATTTGAAAACTAAAACTTGTAGCTCCACCATTTTCAAAACTATTGTTTCTGAAACTTCCTTTGGAAAGGTTCAGGAACAATACGTAATACCTAAAACAATACCTCAGGAACAATATTGAGAAGCAATAATAAAGTTAAACTGATGCTACATAATTTCAAAATGTTGGTGTAAATACCAGTGGAAAACAATCAACTAAGAAAAGTGTGTAAATTCTTATTGTACTTGATACTTGCCTTGTAGAAAGAAATAATGAAAGTTTGGAAACTCTCGTGTTTTATAGTCCTGAGATTAAATGCATAAATTAGAGAAGAATAAAGATTCTTTTAATGTAGTGACTGCTTTCTATGCAGAAGCCAAAACAACTATAATACCTATTCAGTAGGTTTGCTCATTAATTGATGCATTTCTGCTCCGTAATATTCTTGAATCCTGAATAAGTCAAAGGAATGCTGAAGAACCAAGTAGGTTATTTTACCTTTGAGTACTGAAAAACCTTTATATCTTTGAACAGTATTGAATATAAAAGGTAAAAATAACTTAAATCTACAAACTGGTCCCCAACTGATAAACTTGTTATTCTATTTTTTTATTCAGTACATGCAATACTTTAGACATTATCAATTAAATATTATGCAATCATGGTAAACAACCACAACAGTAATTATGCATTAAAAAAAACATTTCTAAACATTTAAAAGAATTTAACATGCTATAAACAGGAAATTAATTCATTCATTCTGGATCAGATGTTGGGTTTGGAAAGCCTCTCCAAGAATTTAGATTTTTTTTAAATTAGACGTTTTTTCCCCAATGTCAGAATCCAACATGGCTGCCTCACATAAACAGAGACACATTGCACAGCTTATTGAATCAGTTGAAGGCCCACTACTGTACAAAATTTAGTGCAGTTTTAGATTGTGAAAATTTAGAAAGTAAATAAGTATATTCTTATCATCATATAATTGTGGTTATTGCAATTTTTTGTTTTGTGATCAGGGTGATTTTGGTTATTGCTGTGTTCTTTGTCAACATATTATAGCACATTATGTCTTTACCATATTTAATAACTTATTGTATCCTCTTTATGTTGCCTGCTACCCATAAGTGAAAACAAACTTTCAACTCTTAACAATATGATCCAAAGCATATTGAATGAATTATTGTGGACTACATTTTTTACTCTTGTTTTAATTCTTAATAACAATCTAAGCAGCAGTGGCATTACCACATCCCTATCCAAACAATCTTGCAGCTTTAATATTTTGTGAATGAAGTTTTAAGATAGCAGAGCTGTAAACTTTGATAAATTATTAGTGTATTTTTTTCACCCAAACAATCCTTTTAAATAATGAAAACATAGCAAAATTAGCCTTGGGATTTAATGTGCCAAACCGAGATTAATAGTGGCTCCTATATGTCCTTGCCTAAGAAAACCTTCAGAAAACTTCCTGGTTAAATGGAGTCCCCAAAGGGTGGAATTTGTCTTCTCATCTTTATTGCATGTAGGAAAATCTACCAACATGTTTCTCAAGTCACTAAAGAGCTCTTCTAATGCTGCATAGAGCATTTCTCCCTAGACTACATATCAAACATAGTTTACAGAAGCTATTTGTCTAGAGCAAAGGAAATGAAGCCTATTGTCTCTCAGCCCACATATCTCCTCCTTGACGTGTTTCCCACATGCAAAGCTCATCATGTCAAGTTTAAAGGCTGTGTGGAAACAGGAGACTGATTTCCTGCCTGATAATGATGAGGATGATAAGTTTTAAAGGACGCACCCAGTTTTATGCAAATCCTTCCTGAAAATACAAGAAGTTACATCTTCGTCTCTGCTGCAGAGCGTGCCACATGACAAAAGCACTGCTGTTTTTGTAATTTAAAGCATCTCTTCATGCTTCAGGAGTATATTAGGATCATATGCACTTCATCAGAGGTACCACAGACTAAGAGACCAAGCAGGAACAGGATGGGCTTTTCCCAGAACACTATTCATGGTGGGATTAATTTGGTTTCAAAGCAAACAGGTCACAACAATGTTACCTCTGTTGAGAAACATGACTCCTGTTAAGTTCACTAACTTTCCAATAAGTCATTCAAACCAAAAAGTACAACGAATCATGACAACATGATTAAAACTGAGAGCAGCATTTTTACCTTGAACTTCTTCATTTGATTTGATCGTGTCCTCGTTTAGCAACAGAACAAGTGACCGCTGCTTTTTATATCGCACTGCAGTGTTTCAGGATGTCCACGTCATGATCTTCATCGGCTTCGGGTTCCTGATGACGTTCCTCAAGAAATACGGGTTCAGCAGTGTGGGCATCAACCTGGTGCTGGCCGCCTTCGGTCTCCAGTGGGGTCTCCTCATGCAGGGACTGTGGCACATGGATAACGGCAAGATTAAAATGAACATCTTCAAGTACGTCTCTGAAATGGCTGAACCTGTGCTGCTGAAATCACAAAAATATAATAGTTTAAAATTAATGTTTGGCTTGCATCAGCACTCACAACCCTTGATTTTTCTTGTATTTTTTCATGTTACAATTCTTTTGATTGGGATTTTATATGAAGAATCAATGACAAAGTGGAAATAAAATGATGCAGTGTTTTCAATAAAAAGTCTAAAGTCCTTTACTTTGATGCCCGTAAACAAAATCAAGTGCAATCGACTACCTTCAGGAGTTAGCTAATCATTAGAAGAGATATAATCTTAACATAAATGCAGCTGTGCTTTTGTAGTAAACAAACAGTATTCCAATGACCAGGCAACACAGCCAACAGGTAAAACCTCATCAAATGTTAAGTTGACAAAATGTGTAAAATAAAAAAAGAATAAAGGGGTAAATAATTTTAGTAATAATCACTGGATTATTTTTCTCACTTTGCTGCAGAATGATAAATGCAGACTTCAGCACAGCTACAGTCCTGATCTCCTTTGGTGCTGTTCTGGGTAAAACCAGCCCAGTGCAGCTCCTCATCATGACCATCCTGGAGATCACCATCTTCTCCATCAATGAGCATCTGGTGGCTAACATTCTTAAGGTGAGTTTATAACAGTTTATGCTAAGGATTATAACCCCAATTCTGGCATTTTCACCTGAAAAATACTGTGAAACATCTCATTTTACAGGCTAACGATGTTGGAGCGTCAATGATCATACACGCTTTTGGTGCTTACTTTGGTTTGGCAGTGGCACGGGTTCTTTACCGACCCGGTTTGAGGAACGGACATGAAAATGATGGATCTGTTTATCATTCTGACCTGTTTGCAATGATCGGTACGTGAAAATGACTGTCAGTGATTTTTTTATTGCAAGGGAGCATAGATTACTCTCAGATATTGAACCTCAAACTGAAAATTTCAGTGAAATAAACATGATGGTATATTTATTTCAGGAGTTATGCATTTGTCTGGGCAGCTTTTCACAAATCTTTACCTTCTTTTTCAAATCAGTCTCTGTTTTTTGCTGATTTCAACTATATAATAAAAATACCTGCAGATATATGAAGCTGGATTCCTCACATTTGGACACATTCTGATTAAATACATATAAGCACAACACTTGTATATAATAAAACTAAGAAACTAGAATGTTGTGATTTGTATTAGAACATGTGCAGTCCTTCTCCACGTGCGCTGCTCCTGCCACCAAGTGGACACAAATAGCAGTGCATCTTATAAATTTGGGTTTGTTTCACCAGCTTAGTTGAACAAACTTGTTCTGCAGGAACCGTGTTCCTGTGGATGTTCTGGCCCAGCTTCAACTCAGCCATCGCTGAGCCAGGCGTCACTCAGCTCACTGCAGTGATCAACACCTATGTCTCCCTGGCCGCCTGTGTGCTCTCTGCGTACGCCATCTCCAGCCTGGTTGAACACAAAGGGAAACTGGACATGGTCAGGCACCTCACGTTCATCTAAAATAGTTAACTGAAGTATATTTTAGACTTGTACTCATTTATATGCCTTTACAATAACACAGGTCCACATACAGAATGCCACTCTGGCTGGTGGTGTTGCAGTGGGAACTTGTGCGGACATGAATATCCAACCATTTGGAGCGATGCTGATTGGATTAGTGGCTGGCATCATTTCCACCCTGGGCTTCAAACTCCTCTCTGTAAGTCGAAAATGAGCAATTTGAAAGTAAATATAGCCATAGTAAGGAGTGCTTCAAGTCCTAAATGTCTCACCATCACATCAGACTAGAACAGCATCCTCATTGTTCCAGAAGAGGGCCCAGTCTATATGCCCACTTCTCACATCTTTCACCTGTTTTTGTGAGCCAGAACCTTTTTCCAGCTGAGTCTCAGACCCACTATGAACAACTCAGCTGTTCTAAATGATGTGGCATTAAGATACCAGCAGAACCAAATCAACTATAAAATTAGAACCAGAAGTTTCCAAACTAGAAACAGTCTTTTCCATGACTACACTTTTAGATCCTGACAAACCAACATGATCACTAACATGGGACAGTCTTGGTTAAGTTCAACCTGTTTGCTCGAAAGTAATACTTCCCATAGTGTTGTCTTCAAAATACTTTAGGGTGCACAGCTGAAATACTTGCCCAGTTCCTTATAATTTTGACTGAATTCAAGACTGTCGACTCTTTTAATTGCCTTTTATTCCTGTTCAATCCAAAAGTTCAATAATCGGTTAGATTTATTTTATCAAGACTGATTCTGAGGAACCAGGAAAGTTCCTACAAGCATAAAAACGAAGAATGGATAGAAAACTTTTTTTGGATGCTGACATTTCTTCTATAATATGTCTATATTTGGGGTTTGCTTTTGTATACCTGAAAAGATGGAAATAAAAAAAAAAATTAATTGACAAAAAAAAGACAAGTGACTTAACAGAATTTAGGCACAATACATTATGCCCCCAAGTCAAAACCCAGGTGTATAAGTACTATAAGGTCTCATGAGATTTCATTCAAAGTCAGAAAAAAGAAATTCCCTGAATATTATAGTTTTACATTTTGCGTTATACAACTTTCTGTCCAGTAGTAAATATTTATGGTAAACATATTTAAGAGATAATTTTATCATTAAAATGTTACTATTTTAAAACAGAGACTATTTTGTCTTTTTCTTGACTGCAGCCGATCCTGGCATCCAACCTGGGCATCCAGGACACGTGTGGAGTCCACAATCTGCACGGCATGCCTGGCATCCTTGGAGGACTGGCTGGCATTGTTGCTGTGGCTTTGGGAAAGGCAAATCAAGGGTAAATATTCCATATACAGTAATTGAAATTATGCACTTACAACAAATGTGTTGCTTTGAAATAATGTTACTCTCACTTTAAATGTCAGCTCTGCAGACATGCAAGCTGCTGCCCTGGCTTCGTCTCTCGGATTCGCTCTTATTGGAGGTGCTATAACTGGTGAGTAGGGATAAAACTGAAACAATGATTGGTTTATGATTGTGCACTAGCAGCAATAACGTTTAACCAAACGTTTAATTTTCTTCTTCCAGGGTTGATAATGAAGCTACCATTCTGGGGACAGCCTCCAGATCAGAACTGCTTTGATGACTCTCTTTACTGGGAGGTTAGGATCCTCGTACCGCTGTACTTTAACCATTGCTTGTATCATGGATTTATTATTCTGCAGTGTTTTGTGATGCTACGTTGTGTTTTTTACAGGTTCCCATTGAGGAGGAGGAGAATGAAGGAAGTATGGCTGCTGGAGAAAACTCGAAGAACAAAACAGAAGCCTGAATAGAATCATTTCATCCCTTTATATAAAAAAGCAGACACAGAGGGTTTTTTTTCCCAAGCTCTGGTTGTCAAACATATTACTATGATCTGAAAAACACCATTTATCAGCACAATACTATCCTTTTTACATGTTTTGTGCACAAAGACATCTGTACAAAGGCTACTACATTTGAAACTATTATCTAAAACATGACACATGGCAGATTCAAAATAGGAATGAGTTATTTTTTTTCAAGCAAAAAAACATATGTTCCAAATTATGGGAAGCAAGAAATTACATTTTTCACTAAAGAGTTTAAAAAAATGTTTAATAACTATTATAGCAATCAAAGCAGGCGACTTCTTTCCTTCACTGCTGTAATATCTGATAAGCTTTTGATAATGTTATTTTTGTAGTTTATGGATGCCTCATGTATTTTTCTTGGTATATCTGCTGAAACTTACATTGAAAATAGGAGGCCTTTGATCAGCTGCTTCGCCTTACCTCACTGGAGCCCGGTCCTTGTGCAAGGAGTCAGAGTCCGTCAGCTCAGCTCTGACGCGGGCTGGGATGGTCGCTTCATCTTCTGATAACTAGTGAACCTTTATATATCTTATATTCTACCAATTTCCAAGCATTTCCAGTATTTCCAAGGACTCTTGTACAAATAAGCACAAATGCATGTTACAAACTATACTGGGTGTTTTTTCTGTTCAGAGTAGAAATATTTTTGAATGTACATGCAATTTATATATGGAACAACATGGTCAGTTTTATCAAAGCTAACAATGACAACTGGTACTGAGATTTTCTATTCATCTTTTCAAGATTATTAATCATGTTTAAGGTTTTATTTTCAGCTCATTTTACTCATCTCTGTGTCTGTTTTTTTGTCTCTAGTCACTGAGTCTTAAAAAACTACAACTGCAACAAACCTCATGTGTTATTCATAGTATAAAAACTTCTCCTTATGTTTGAAGACGCATGACGCCAAAGTCCTTTTTATTTCTTTCTACTTCAAAGTGCTACTCTGATAGCTTGATGAAACTGACTACGAATAGGATTTATCTGACATTTACAGCTTTTTTAATGATCTCTCGTGCCTCAAACCACTGATACTTCAAGATGTTTTGCTTCTTACTTTTATACTTTGGGCATTTGCTCCTACTTGTAAAATATACTAATACAATATTAAAAATGTTTTCTACAATACTGCTGTTGGTGTGCTGGTTTCTTTTATACATCTCTAAGATTGGAATAAAAATGTAAAAATTTCTCATTTTCTTCATTTACTAAAGAATGAACTCTAGCATAGTATGTGGCAAAAAAAGTTCCTTAGAAAAACAAGAAGTACGGACAATATAATAAATCAAAGCTATGATTAGTACAGGAATAACTTATTTGCTGAAGATATTGGTTTAACTTTCTATAATCTACGAGTTGACTTTGTTTTATGTTGGTTTATGAATAAATTATTACCTAATAAAATGAATAAAAAGAAAAAGAAAACATGTCAAACTGACAAAATCTTACCTCTAAAGAGCAAGGCAGTGGTGTCATTCACTCGCCACTAGGGGCGCTATGGCACTTTCCTCTGGCGCCGGTTGTTTTGAATGTAGCCACCAGCGGTGCATCATGGGATACAAAATGTGTAAAAAGATGGCTAGCTGCTGCTAATTCGCCGGTGATAACTGTAAATAAATATCAATTAGACATTTTGCCACAGTAGTGTTTGTGTTAATAATTATATGACGTCCTAACTGTAGTAACTTGTCGTTATGGTGAGTACGGGAACTATTGTTTAACCCGCACAGCTGTAGCTTTAGCTTTAGCCTATCGTAGCTCTTGTACTGTAGCACCAACTGAAAATACATTTAACGAATTAAAGTCTCTTATGTGTGTTATTTGTGCAGCTTTTTAGACCACTAAGTTGAACTTCATTGTGTGTAATTTTATATTATTTGAAGAATATGTTCAGTTTTAATGCAAATGTGTTTCCTGATTTGTCTAATGTGCAGCCATATACAAACTATGAAGATTTTGTTTGTGTTTCTAGTCAACCAGGACGGAACACAGGGTGTCCAGTTCCTCATCTAGAACAGATGAAAGAACGAGGTCAAGGAGCAGAGGCAGGTTACTTTCTCCGTCATTTCATTATCACCCTGTGGCTAAATATGGAGATACAAGCCAACTTACTACATTTTTCTACTTCTGTTTTCATTATGAGATGCGTTTTGAAGACTTTGGGGTTTGATTCTTTTATTCTTCATTTAGCAATTTATATTACAAGCTGTAGAAAGGCTAAAGAAGGAGAGAAGTTGAAGGTGCATAGTATTTTTTTAAATATTTATTTATTTCAAACAGGTTTTTGCTGTTCATCCATCCATCAGTTTGTGTCTCCACCTGTTCATTGATCTGTTTGTTAATCTGTCTATTAATGCATGTTTGTCATCTACAAGTTTATTCATCTGGTCATCTATTTATTTTTGTCAGTCATTCACCAGTTTGTCCATCTCTTAATTTTCCAGGTTCCATATGTATGATCTTGACATCTGTAGAAATTGCTGCAATAAATTAATTGTGAAGTTTTTTTATTTAATTTAAAAAAAAAAACATTTAAAGAAAACTTAGGATATTTGAGTTTTGAAACGTATGGAATTCTGAAAAATGCTTGGGAACCCTGAATAGTTGCAAAAATGAAATGAAGTGTGGTTTAGAGGTGGTGTAAAAAAGAAACAGGTGGTAGAGCAGAACATTTTGATATTTAACGTTAAAAGGAATATAAAACAATTCAGGCTTCGCTGTTGGAAGGCAAAGTTAAAGAGGCAAAGCTTCTACGTATGCATACGAGGGACTGTTGATGTATTGGACAAAAAACATTGAAGAAAAATAGGAAACTCACAGAGGAGGTTAATAGATTATTTGAAGGAGGATGTGACAGACGAAATTCTTAGGGATGAATGAATTATGTTTTTGTTGCTGATTTCCCTCTGTTTCTGTTTTGTTTTGTTTTTTTAGGAAGAGAAAAAAGAAAGCGGGTACGGAGTCGCAGCAGATCGTCTTCATCTTCCAGCTTGTCATCGTCACCCTCCTCTTCGTCCTCCACTTCTTCCAGCTCCTCAGATCCATCACATTCATCAAGCAGCAGCAGAAGTAGCTCTAGCAGCAGTGGTAAGTGTGACTAAAAATGTCCAAGCTTTAATTGGTATTCTTTTTTAACTTTATGATAAATTTAATATTAAGTAATTTTGAAATAAATCCAGAAAATAGAAAAATGTGTTTTGCACATAACAGAGGATGTGATATACCCTCAGAAATGGGTATGGTTTACCAGTGTTGTTAAACATTTTTATCTGATTAATAACTTATTACTGTGTTGTTATCAATGCAATTAATACAAATCAGGTTCTAAGTGATAGACCAAACTTTGATGGAGACATAAATATAATTTTATCAATTGCAGATGGTCTGGTTTAGGAATGAATGTTTGTGTCTGAATGTCAAAACTCAAACTTTATGTACCAGACAATATGTTTGTGTTAGTGTAATGTTTTCGTATTGTTTTCAGACTCTCGCAGTAAATCCAGAAAGCAGTCCAAAAGAAGAAAAAAGGAGAAGCACAAAAAAGTAACAAAAACATGTTTTTTTTCTTGAATTAATTCTTTATATTTAAAGGAAAAATATATTTTCCTTTTAAATGCATAACTTAGTTTCCTTGTGTTTTGCAACAGAAAGGGAAGAAAGAGAAAAAGCAAAAGCGTAAAAAAGACAAGAAGACAAAAGGAGGGGATGACAAATCACGACCGGTTCAGATCTCTAAGGTAGCAAAGATTTTTTTGTACTTAAATGTTCATAATATGACATTTTGAAATGTAAAAAAAATGTAGGAACACTAGTAACAAAATGAAGGATTTAAGTCCACTTAGAAAAAGCAGGATTCAGTTCTAAAAATATTTTTATTCACCCCTTTTATTCATGATTAAAATTTTTACAGCTTCAGAACAATTGAAATTCAGTTTATGATTGATAATGATTGAATAGTTGATCAATTCAAACCGTTTAATGGATCACCTTTAGGTCTATGAAACTATATCTATTTCCTTTTAATATGATTTTTAGTTTGTAGTGTTTTATTTTAGTAATTTTCTTCTTTCAGTATTTGAAAGACAGAAAAAAAGGAAAGTACAGCATGATTTCAGGGAAGAAGATAAAGATGAAAGTAAAGAAGTCGAAAAAAGACAAACAGGTAATCCTTTTTCCCCCATAATTAAAGGAAATAAAAGACACTTTTCTTGAGTTTTTTAATTTGATGTTTTTTGTTGTCTTGGTGTGAAATTTGTGTGTAACAGCGGGATAAAAATCGAGCAGAGCTGCTGGAGTTCTTGAACTCAACCCTGTGAAGCCGCCATGGACGCCCCTCTTGTTGGTCATAGACGTCAGCGTCCGCAGAACTCAGGAAATGGCTCCTCCTGCTTCCCTGGAGCAGACAAACGAGTTTTCTGAAGGAGAGGCGATAAACTGAAGTAACTTTTTTCCACCACACAGGGGCAGCAGCGAGCTGGAGTCAGTGCATTCGGTTCAATACCTACATTTCCTTCACCTTGTCGCTGTGCAGGTGGCTACCTTGAGTCCAATGTAAGAACTGTTATGTAGAAAATTTTGTTTGTGATCAGATGGTATTTGTTGACTATGCTTTAGGTTGAAACACCATTTAAACATGAAATCTACCAGTTCAGTCTGGACAGTCGAAATGTCAAGTCGAACACAAACCTGTCTTGTGTCATTTAAATGTCTGCATCGTGTGCAAATATCTTTTCAGGGCTTGACATCTTTTTCTGTTCATAATTAAAAAAGAAATATAAGGTTTTAACTATATATTTTTTTTTAAATATGCTGTCCAACTCTATTTAAGGAGACGAATCATTAAGTTTTTGATGTAAATTCTGGCTTTAGGAGCCAAAGTGTTTTCAGTTTATTCTAAAATAAGATTTATTTTGTTTATTCTGAGGATGGAGCAGTCCATAGGATTCAGTAGCATTAATAGGTGTAACCTATTAATGCTCATTATTTCTCTTATGTGTTTGTTTTAAAAATGGTGGTAAAACAATTGCTTTTCTTTATACAAAACCAGTTTGAGTCCATGTTTGTATGACGGTGTGTACAGATCCATTTGACAGAAGGACATCAAATACCACTGAAGAGATTTTACTCAAAAAAAAAACATTTTATTGAATATTTCTGGGGGATCTTTTCTTCCTTTTAAACCCTCTTGAAAATAAAAGCGCAGGAGGAAAAGCTTTCAGGTGTCTAACCTTGGATAATGCATTTCACTGTTCAGTCCTGCTGTTTTGACACACGGAGGATGACTCACTGTTTGAATCATATGGAAACGAACTGCGTCCCTCCTACAGAAACATTTTGCACTTTAAAGCCGTTTTATACATTCCCACATTTAGTTTCTCCGCCTTGACCAAGCAAGCAGCATCTTTTGCGTCAAAAAGAGAACGAAAACTTTTAATTACTTTGACAATTTTTAAATAATACTATTAGGCTGCAGTATAAATATGCCTCAATGCTTTGATGCCAAATTTCTACAAAATAAGAGACATCACTGCAGAAGATAATCTCAGGCAACTTATTAACTGCTTCAAGTACTGAAAACATGGTTGAGAGAAAAGAGAAAATCCTGCCTTGGCCTTGAACGTGTTAGACATAAAGTCTCATCAATCCACATTTTGTTCACACGCCCACCATCAGACCACTCTGCTGCTGCTGCTGCTGCTGCTGGTTCCTTTATATCTAAAATCGGGCATGCTCCACACCCTCTGCGACCTCTCGTCCCGCTCCATCCCCTTCTCCACGTCCTCAGAGACGGTTTTGAGGTCGCTCAACCCCGTCCCGTTGCCCACCCCGGCGGTGAGGCCCGTCGTGCTTCCAAACGGGTTGATCTTGATCTTCGACCTGAAGTTCATGCTCATGGCTCGCTTGTTGTTCCACTGGTGAGCCAGCCGCTGCGCCTCCTGCTCCTCCTTCAGCTGATCCAGAACCTCCAGCAGGACGGCCCGGAAGTGGCCCGACACCTCGTGCGGCTCGGGCTCGTTGGCCTGCATGGCATCCCTGAACCTGTGAGGAGAAATGAAGAAACCAGGAACTGGTCAGAATACAAAAGGAGAGAAATCTGGTGGTTAGATACTCGTTCTGATTACTTGATGTGTCGATTTGCTTAATATTCAGTCTTGAAGAAGCAGTTGGTGCTTAAAAAGTATTGTCATGTCGCAGCTTCAAACCTTAATGTATTTAAAGTACATTTTAAGTTATACACTAGCCTTACCATTTTTTTTTATGGGATAATCTCATAAACAAATGTGCAATAAAAATCCTTCCTCAGGCAACAAAGCTGAAAGATTTCCATTAATATTCAACTGCCAAGAGGAACTTTTTTTCAGAATAGGAAATGATAAATAAAGCGTACTTTTCCATTTACTTTCAATCAACAACCAGTTAGTAAAATTTTAAATAAAGGTCAAGACGATACTAGCAGAGTTAGTGTCATCAGTAGAGCTGATTGAGAAGTTTGCTTTTACTCAACAAATGTGTAAATATTACATTCATTTAAAGCTTTTAACGGTGATTTTTTTTTTCTCGGGGTGGAACAACATTAATATTTCTTAAAAATGTTAATTTTAGTGTATATGCTAAATTTACTAGCAGCATTTTCTTATGCATACAGACTTCAAGTTATACACTGGGCGAAATATATATGCATACATACTTGTTAGTATTTGAATAGACATATCTAAATAGACACCAGTCCTGCATAAATTCTGACTGGATGTTTGACTCCTGACTGTTTAAATCAGAAATAGCAGGTCATTCAAATTATGTGGTTTTCCTAGAATGGACCAAGCTTTTACAAAGTTCATTAATTTTCAGCTGGGTGTACATCAGAGCCAAACCAGAAGTTTAATTTACCTCAAACTACCAACTAAACACGTGAAACCTGGTTACAGTTGGGTGTTTCTGACTGGATAATGAAACCGAAAGATTAATTAAAACTGGTTTTAAAAAGCATCAGACTAAAATTAAGCTCTTGGATTAGCCCAGAAATCAATCCTGATGACAGTTTGTGGACTTTTTGTAAAGCAAACAATTTAAATGAGCTATAAATATTTTCACTAGAAAACTGATCGAAGTTTTTCCAGAAGCTTATTGATGGTTTCAAAATGTCTGTGGTTTCTCTGTGACTTGTCAAACTAACCTTCATTCAAATCTTATTGGGGACTTTATATTTACATGAGCCTGTGTGCACAGTGTAATTAAGGAAAGAAGTTTAAAGAAAACCACAGCCATAAATCTGAGCTTTACAGAGTTAAAAACTTGAAAACAGGGTTCACATACTGTCAAGTAAATACAGCGACCAGCAGTAATCCATAATCTCAACCACAAACAAGAACAGGATGAGTCACAGCTGCCAAGGTGTTCTCATTCAGGTAGATTTTAAACAAAACAGAAAATTAAACCTACTCACACGGTCCTATTAAGCGAAATTCTCAGCCAGGTTTGAACAGAAACATTAAAGTGATGAGAAACAAGGAACACAACATCTCGGGATAATAGTTATCCTCCCACCCACCTGTGTGAACGTTACACTCCTGCCAATCTCCCAATTACCGCTCTGCCTCCCCACAGGAGATGGCTTTGCCTTAACAAGGCTTTAAGCGCAAGTTGTTTCTTATGTTATGTGATATTTCTTCTTAACTCGCCCAACTGCAGCAGTTCTAAGAACAGAATATTTCTTAAAAATTTTCCAAACCCTTTGCCCTTTGTTTTGGCTTTGTGGTATTTATAATTTACCAACTACATCAGAAATCTCCTTCATTTGAAGGCTGAAACATTGTTCTTTTCTCTTATTGGTAACAAATAGGTTAAAAGTTCATAAAAAGCAAACTATAACATGCTTGAATAGTTAATGTTATAATAACCGGTAAACAGTGAATAAATGAGCAAAAACAACATGGTGCAGGTGTTGTTTGCTCTAACAACACATCTGAGACGGCAGCAGCTTTCCAAGAACAGGTGGCGAGGTGAACTCAGAACATTTCTACTGCAGATTAACGCCTGGCAGACGACAGAGAAGAGAGCCACAGTGATCAGTTCCCTCAAGTAATCTGATGCTTAGAGTTACTTAAAATGTTTCTGTTTAAACAGGAAAAACACCACTGGGTTTTTATTTTGTAGCTCATCAGTTGAATTTCCCATTAATAGAGCTAGTTTCAGTCGTTTGGAAACTAAAATTTTTTTTGGCACAAAAATGTTTTGTCATTTTTGGCACAAATACTTGTGTCTCAGCAACCTGAGAGTATTGTACTGCAAAAAAATAAATAAAAGCACTGATAAAAGATCAAACTCTATTTTAACTAATATTAAACATGTTTTCATCTTCATGTATTATGGTACTATATAGACAAAACTGCTGATTTGTTAAATAGTTTTATCAATGCTTTCTGTCATATCTGGCCCTTTAAATACATTCTTGACCTTGATTTAACTTAAATTGAAAATTAGTTTGACACCCTGAAGGTGTCAAAAAAAAATTATTTTTATGAATTTTATAAGTTTTTTTTCTAGAAAATTTCTGAGATTAATCTAAATTTCAAATTTCTTGGTCAAAAATGTCCTCTTCCTTTATTTTTCTATCCACAATGGCCTTATATGTCATCATAAACATGTTTTCAGTCGTTAGGGTTAGGGTTAGTCGTTTTCAGGGTTAGGGTGCTGTGGTGGCGCAGGGGGTTAGCACGCCCCACATTTGGAGGCCTTAGACTCCTGTTCCCGATGACCTTTGTCCTCCTTCAAAAATGGCGCCGGCTCAGCTGGCTGCCTGCAGATGCAACTCCCGTCGTGTGTGTGTTAATCTGTGTATAAAAAATTCTTGCTGTAACTGCGAAATAATTTCCCTGCTGGGATGAATAAAGTAATTCTTCTTCTTCTTCTTAAATACCCCAAAATACTTGCAGCTGTTGCACCAAAAAGTCTTTCTAAAAAGACCCTTAAGTACAAACTTGCGTACCATTACCATTTTTTTTTCTAATTTGTAAATGCTGTAATGTAAACAAAACCAAGTTTCAGACAATCACCCAACCTTATTGCTGATATTTTTCATTAGATCTCAGAATGTTTATTTATTTTACAGTTAAAAAAAAAAAAAAAGCCGTTGTAAAATTTTGTGGCATTTTTTGACTCCCTTACTTGAGGATGACCAGGCCGCAGCAGGGGGGCGGCACCTTGGAGCAGAGGTCCTCCAGGGCCAGCCTCTCCCCGGTGCTGATGTTAAAGGAGGAGCGAGGCGTGCTGGCCAGCCAGCTGTAATCCACCCCAGTCTTCAAGCGCCGGTACTCGTTCTCCCTCTCCCTCTGCAGCCGCTCTGCTTCCTTCAGCTGCCAGCTGAACTCCAGCATCAGGGTGTTGGAGACAACGTCGGCCGGGTCCCTGCGGGGGCTCCGCTGGTACGGCTCGTTCCAGTTGAACCAGGAGGCCATGGACCTGCCCTCCGTCACCGTGTCCTGGAGGATAAAAATGATGGAAAGTTACCACCTACATGGTTTATTCTCTTATTGGCAACAAAATAAATGCTTTTTTCTTTTCTTTTTTTTTAACTCTTGGAAAATCTGTAGCATAAAAGTTACAGTTCTGATGTGCTTTTCACCGATCTCAACTAATTATGTCGAAGGAGTTGAGATACCAAAAGTTAAGTTTTAGGGTGTTCCTATTGGTGAACATTTTTCATGGAAGTCTTACATAAACCTTATAAAAGTTAAAATATCCAAAACCATTTTTGTTTTAAATAAGATAAAGTAATTACTGAACAAAAAGGCTTTGCAAATTCTGTATAACTTAACTGATTATTCTATATCTGACATGTTGTGTGGAAGTAGTACCTGTAAAACATATATAGATTAGAGTTTTCTTTTAAATTAACAATGTGTGAATGCAGCAAAAAAGTGCTTGGTAAAGAACTATACAAGTGCAAAAAAATTACCATTTCTGAGTTAAATAGCTAATTTTATTTCGATGTGAATAGGGAGATATTCTAAATTTATTCCTCTTTCAGCTCCTTTTCATTCAGGATTTCTTTTAATTGTTCCATAAACTAGTCATATTTATTATTGAATGAATGAAATCAAATATAAAATGAAAATGTTTTTAAGAGTTTACTATAATCAGGTTTATAACTATTGTTTATACAGCTATTGGCCGTAAAAACAAATTTTTTTAAAAACCTGAATTTTTGTGACTGTTAAAGTAATTTGTCACAAGCAAATCAAAACTTTAGTAGCTCTGTACTGTTAAAGTGATGGTTGCTCTCATGCATTATGGTCGTATTTACTACAGTAAAATTCTGGCAAACGTTGCTACGGGTATTTTGCCGTAAATCATACAATTTGCTTTTGTAACACTTCAGAGAAACGCCTTCTCCAACCCAGAATGATAGAATTTTATTCATGCCAAACACTTTTGTTTTGCTTTTGCAGGTTGTTTTTAACACATTTTCCTGGCAGAACCTTTTTCTTGCATGGCATTAAGTGATGAACACCATACAGAGTAGAGTAGTACAGGCTTTCACTCCTGAACCACTTCCCATGAAGCTCTTAGTGAATTAGAAAACTGGTATCTCAGATCTAGTAGCCGTAGCAGCGATTACTCCTCATATAAGGTAGTTTTGATGCTAATTGAGGAATCCTGGAAGATCTGTTAAGACAAAATGACAATAATCAAGAAAAGTGCATCTCTATTATAAAAACCAGCCTGCTGCTTGTATTAGAAGAGTGATTTCAGCTGGACTCACAGTTTCACCTCTGCTTATGATAAATCTGAAAAGAAGTTAGATGTTTTAACGAATAGACACTTTTTTTTAAAATATGCTAATGCAGAGCATGAATATGCTTATAAAATTTTTTTAAAAGGCCTGTGACTGGAAAATTGTTTTGGCACAAATTATTTAAATCTTATTACATAAAAAATAATCATAAAATAGGCAATTGTGTTGGTGTTTTTACTTTATTATTATTGCTCTAATTAATAGAATTTCCTCTATGTGAATTTTAATCCTCTGACCAAAGTTCAACATCCTCCTTTTGATCCTCCAGTCTCTTTTTCTTCAACAGGTGTTGTATTTGCTTACAGCCATAATCAAGTCTTTCAATTGAGATTCTTTTGTTAGTGCAGGAAATAAATAAATAAAAACTGGAGTGCAGGCAGCTGATTGATGTGTAATGACTGAGATGAAAGATTTAATCAGGTACTACAATCACTGTGCTGCTCTATGTTGAGAGCTACAGCCTCTGATTATTCTTTGTGATGGTAAAAGGGGGAAAAGCAGTAGAGGTTTGAGCAATCTGTCCTGTTTTTAGGCATGAATAAGTCCCAGCACTTAGAATATAAAGTTTCTCTGTTGTTTTCATGAATTCCCAATGTAATCTAAAGACATAAACAAAACTCCTAGATGTGGCCTGTCCTCTTTTCTGTCTTCCTGTCATGCTCATGCTGTCGTCTAAACCACAGCTGCTCTTCACGCTTCACTCTGCTGCATTTTTTAGGGCTTGCAGGTCAGATTATCGTCAACATGCTCAGCTAGAAGGTTTCCAAACAGACGAGGTGAGATTAGTGCCGCAGCCGCAGGTTTAGCAGAGAGGTGACTGACCTGTAAATATGGCGGCAGATCATCAGATGCCTTGTTGTCTTTTCATTTCAAATCATTTGAAAATCTGAACCAAACACTGTCCAGCATCTATAGAGTGATTTATGTAAGTTTTTCACCAAAAGTCTGAGAATCTGAAGGATCATTTTTGATTGTTTTGTGATTTGTTTACTTGCATTCTGTGTATACATCCAAAAGAATGGCAAGAAGATCTCCAAATAGACTTCTTAAACATTATAAAACATCTACAAAATGTTTTATTTCATAGCAAAAAATATGTACTATTGAGGGAACAAAGTTTTATGTCTTTATTGTCAAGCTTTACAATTTCTTGCAAATGAGAAAAATAGTGATTCTTTCCCTTAGTTGCCGCTAAAATATTTTAGTAAACAAGTAAATAAATAATTCAATTCAGTTCAACTTAGTCTATTATGAATATATTATATATATTATATATATTATATATTCATATATACATATGAATATAAATAGTTCCATTTCAAAACAAATGCTGTGTCAAGGAACTTAGCAAAAAATTCTTTCAATTCAATTATATCATAGTTATTATACAGTACACTATTTTTCCCTTTCTTTTAATTTATCTTTTGTTTTATTTATATATCACTGCTTTGCTTATAAGACTAAAATCGTCTTCCAGCAGTTTTTCTAGTTTTCATTCTGTCTGTTAATGTGCAAAAAGTAAAATTATAATAATATTTTGAATTGCAAACGGCGCATTGTCCTTAATTAGTTTTTCAAATACTGAGCCAACTAGTCATATCTTGCAACCTTTTGCAAATTCTTCATTTTTAACATAAAAAAAATCAAAAATCAGCAAGTAACTATAAATAAGTAAATCAGTCCATCCATCTCGAGCAATTACTGCAAAGATTTACTTTTTCTGATTTTCTCTTTCTAGTTTAAAAAAAAAAAAAAAAGCTACAGCACCAAACTGGAAATGGGCGAATTTTCATAACACTGTCCTGTTTTACTTTTCATTAAAAGAACGGAAAAATATCTTTTAAATCTTGAAATAGAAAATCACCTTTCGTTTTTTTTTTTTCTTTTCTTTTCTTTTCTTACCTTTGATTCTTGTTCTCAGGTTTGCTGTCCGGCTCCAGTGGGAATAAAATCACAGAGGGAAAAAAGTGTCAAAGTCGTCGGACATCAGCGAGGCAGCTGGGCAGCCTAAATAAAAACCAGAGACAGAAGAGAGATGCACTCTCTCTTCTCTCTCAGCGTTATCTCCACCTCTCTGAGCCTTCCTCTTCCTCGTAGTCTTCCTCCTCCCAGGAGCCTCTCTGGCCTGCCTTTACTTGTTGCAGGAGGTTGAGGGCACCATCTCCAAGGGGAGGCATTGGATCACGGCCCCCCGACGAAGTGCTTATGCAGCTTTTTACGATTCGCCGTTGCCATAGCAAAGCTCCTAAGCCTATTTGTCCGTGATAAGCTCCATCAGCTGTAAGGGAGCTGGAGAGCGATGAAGAGGCAGATAGTGAGAGAACAGAGTGGGCTGAGCGGTGAGATGGACAGAGAGACAGAAATCAAAGAAGTGTTGCTCTGAGGATGGAGTGAACGAACTGATGGTGGTTCAGTTTAGTTCAGTTTAGCAGCGAGAGGTCACCACGCGTGAATCAATGAGCATCTGCGGTCCACGTGGTTTACAGCAGGGTCAGAAATGTGTGAACCGCTTCAGGAAATGTGTGTGTGATACAAATAATCGAATCCATTCTGAATGTGCAGTTGATGTGTAGGTGGACTTCAAGGTTTTGTGGCTTTACTCTGCGTGTAGGAGGGAGTAGCTAAGCTCAGACTCTTTCTCTCTTTCTTTTTTACTTTCAGCACATTTTCACTGTAACCTGAAAAATCCGAATCCCATCCTTACCACAACAAACCTCCTCTTCTGTTTTTTCGTTGGTTGACCTCCAAACTCTGGGCAGTCACGAGAAACACTGAAAACATCCAGTTTCACAGTAAAAAAAAAAAAAAATGTTTCCGATTGCAAAATAAGAGATCTACAGAATGCATAAAACTATTTTTTTCCTGACTGAGCTTCATCTGAGGAAAAAGGTCAAAGACTCAGAAGTTATCAGTGTCTTAGAAATGCAGTCAGGCAAAAATACAACATTCACTGTGGTTAGTGATCATAAGACTTGTTTTCTTTCTTTCTAGTTCTGAACAAAGTACTGCACTTCATTGGATAAACCTATATCTATATTTGCTTAGAGGCAAGTATATAAACATTAAAATATTCATAACAATTCTTTGCATTTATTTGAAGCTCATTAGGGCTTCGAATGGGTTAGTTAGATGTTTTATATCCATATTTATGGTGGGTGGGAGAGGTTTTCATGTGGCAGTAAATTTATTTCATTTACACAATTCACTAAATGAAACACATTGTGTAGATTAATTACAAACCAACCAATGCATTCAAGGCTTTGTTTATTTTAATTAAGATGATTTTCCACTAACATCTAATGAAAACTGAACATTCAAGATTAAATTTAAAAATAATGTACAAAACGCACTTGATACAGAAATGTTTATCACCTCTATGTGGATATATATATATAGAGAAAGAAACCTCACTGCACATTTTTGCATGTGCAGTGAGGTTTTAAACATAGTTCCTGCCATAATTGCTATTTATTCTGTTTACAAAGTACCAAAATAGTTAACTACAGAATGAGTTACAGTTACTGTCGTTTTTCTGTTACTTTTGGAGTAATGGCTTCTTTCTAGTCCATGTTAGCATTTGTTTCATTGTGAATAATGAAACTCTTATGCCAGCTACAGAAACAATGTCATTTGTTTTTATCAGAAGTTTATCAACCCATGACATCAGGAAAAGTCATCTTGGTTTATTTTGAAATTAATTCTTGGGGAAAATATTTATTAATTTACTTTAGAATTGAGCTAATAGTAAAACTTTTGGTAATCCAAACGTTTAGTCTAATTTCATGTCAAGTTGTGCATCCCTCTATGGAAACATCTGGTTTCAGTCGTAAATACAAATAATCTGACATTGCCTCAGACTTGATTCTGAAGTGTAATAAGTTTGTGACAAATCTGCTGTGTCTGTAAAAGTGAATAATATGGACAGGCAGCAGAAAGCTGCCTGAAGGTGACAGATGACCAGGTAAGCAGCCTCTGTAATCTGTAATTCAAACAGATGACAGTCTTAATCCTCTAAAGTGATTCCCTCCATCAGTGGCATGCTGCGCTTGCTGCTGTGGGGGGGGGGGTCTCTGCGGTGCGTCATCAGCACTGATGTTATTCCAGAGTTTTGTCAGATCGGCTACGTGATCAGATGCATGTCTCTGCTCCTCCTCACATGATCATATGTTTATCACCTTCACTGTGTGAATTGGATCATCAGCAAAACAGAAACTGCTGAATCGGAAGATTTCTGGTTGTCTTTTCATCCCTGGAAAACAGAAAACAGCATCTGAAATTAATTCATCATGGTGTGAAGTCCCAATTTTAGATTTAAGGATTAAGGTACATTATTAAAAGGATATGTTATTGTTTCTTATTGAGTATGGACTGTGTTAAACTATCTCTAGTTGAAAATAATTCACATTTAAACTGGGAGGAATTCAACTGGGATGTTCTCCAGTCAACTTAGAGCACAGTTTAAAATTTGTGAGACCTTTCTAATTTATGCTTTTGTTGTTAAAGCGGAAAAAAAGAACCATTGTAAATGTCAATGACATTTATTATGTAAACCATTACATATGAACTGAGCTAAAGTATTTGATATTGATTAATAACATCTGTCTTTCTGTTACATAGAAAAAAAAGTTTATTGTTGTTTTGTGTGTGTGGGGTTTGAGGAGTGGGAATTAGGCACAGAAGAAGAACCATTTCTGCAAGCATCACCTCTAATTGTTCGCATTGTTTAGATCTGATTCTCTGTTTTGGAGACTATTTAACAAAAATATATTTTTTTTAAATAAATAAATAAGACAGGAGCTTTGTTCCAGCTCTGAACTTTCTGAATGTAATCAGGAATGTTTAGTTTTTACCTTTGCACGGAGCTCTTCATTCTTTTTTTCACTGTTGATCCAAAACAATTTCAAGCTGCAGCAATGAAATTAAAGACATTATTGCACAAAAAGCCAAATTGTTCCCCGTCCATTCCACTAATGAATATTTTTTTATTCACTCATCCATTCTGCATGGACAACATGAGTCTCTGAGGCTCATCTGCTCTTAATGTGAAGATCTTTATATCAATTACGCTGGAAGTTATTTCTGCAAAGGATCAACAAGTTGACCAGAGGCAAGCAAATCAATATTTTTGTAAAAAAAAAAATGTTTTAAATATATCTACTTTTAAATCTTGCATGCACTTTTTCTGATGTTATCGTGTCAATGAGTCAGCATGTCTCAGACTGAAGAACATAAAGCCTATTGATCGCCACGGAGTAAACAACTGCAGGAGCACGTTGCATCATCTTGTGAGGTCACAGGATCATCACCGCGATCATTTTCAAATCAGATCAGATCATCAAGAGTTTAACATGGTGCCTCAGGGTGACCTTTGTTCTGAATACCAAACTAACTATATATTAACAATATATCTTCTAAAATGTGTTATATCTTTACATTCATTTTTTACACCTTCTAGCAGTAGTAAGAAGGAGAAAGAATTTCAATTTATCACTGTAAAATAAAAAATAAAAAACATTTATTTTTTATATTATTGGTTATATTTCTTTTTCACATTTTTACAATTGTATTGGAATAAATGTGGTTGGTTTAACATATTCCATACTTTTAATTTTTCCCTTTAAAATAAAATTTTTTTTTTTAAAGTTGAATTTTTCCCAGCTCCTTGATGTTGCACTACTCCAACGCACCACTAGGGGGAGGAAAACCACCGTCTCAGCTCCCGAAGCCCTCATGAAATCTACAAAAAGCTCCTTTTTTTAACAATCCACCTGAAGTTACAGCATGTGGTATGAGTTTAGCAGCTGTTGGGTGGACACAAAGAAGCAAGCAGGAATGAAGGTTCTTGTTTTGGGAACGTCACATTTTTTAAAATAAAATACAAAGACCTGATTACACAAACAGGTCTTTGTACCTTCTGCACAAACATAACTGCACATGCTTGAACACATCCCCACTCCTAGAAGAATCTGAAACAGAGGTGTCTCTCAGTCAGCAGGACTCTTTGAGCAGCAAATTAAAAGACAATAAACGCTTCTCTAGTGAAGGATCAGCAGTGGAGCGTTGTGGCTGGGTGCAGACGCTGTGAATGTGCGCGTTGTTGATTTTAGGCCAGTTGAGCTCATATGGACACATTTTGAGCTTTGTGCACTCGACACTGAGAGGCACTGAGTAACAGTCACATGATTAGCACAGCAGAACACAACGTTACTGTCTCGTCTTTTCCCTCTTTTATGTAAATTATAGTTGGCCTTTTTTTTAGATAAAGGAAAATAAAACTTTAATGTTCATTTAATCTTTTTATTTAATTGGTGAAAAAAAAATCTTGGTAGAGCTGATATGCCAATAGATTTCCGATCCTAGTCCAGTGCAAACATTCAAACAGACTGCAATGCCACAATAATATGGCAGAGTAATGAGCACTGTGGAGATGTGAAAAGAAATAAAAGACATAAAGTAAAAGAAAGTAAAAGTAAAAGTAAAAAAAAAAAAAGAGCCTCAAGAAATTTGTAATCTTACTGAAAGATGCTTTTCAGAACGCAAGGATTTAATCAGGTTGATATTTTGCAAAGCTAAATGTAACTTCCCTTCGTGTGTGCATATAAGTGAAATTGTTAGAAAGAAATAACAGAAGGGACAACGCTGTTTATGTCTGGTCACGTGATGTCTGAGCTGGAAAACCAGCTTTCTGCCCACATTGGTAATTTTATCCAGCAAATGTTGCTTCTATTCTTCCTTTGCACTATAATTTCAGGTTTTGTTGTTGCACATTTGTATAAAGTTGGGATCTGGGCTGCACTGAGTAAAACAGAGAACTACAGTACCTAAGTTAAATTTTTCAGCATCCACTTTATTATTTCTGTTGATTTTCTTTTTGACAAATTTCACATTCTCAATTCTTGGTGGTGAGGGCAGGATCAGATTTATTTGGTAATAGACGCTGCAAAAGTGTATAGGCATGATAGCATATCTCTAATATTTTTGCCCACCTGGTAATGATTTCTGGTAGTATTGTGAAAATATTTAGCTTAAACATGTTTTCAGAGTCATAAATACATCTCCAATAAGGTAAGAAATCATTGTTTGTGTTTTTTTTATGAAGACCCATTCAAATCATAATAAAACAAAAATGTTTTCAATACTAGAAAAGGAACCAAAAGGTAAAAAACTCAAGCAGAAAGCTGAAAACAAAACTAAACCTTAGAATAATTCAAACAAGTGAAAATAAAAGCTGGGGATTTTACCTCTGCAGTCATCACACAGTGTAATATTGCATGTGGATCAAAGCCTTAACACTTTGTTGCAAATCTTTACTAGAAAAAAAAATTACAATGGCATTCCGGTCACTGATGCAAACAAAAAATAAAGAAATAATAAAAACGCTGACACAATTGACCAAGAATAAAAAATAAAAAATGAAAGTAAAATGTGGGGAAAAGAAAGAAAATTAACTGAATTAAGTGAAAATAGAAAAAGAATGGATATCATATCAAAATGCTCCCATGAGGAAAATCTTTGCATTTTCTTCTTTTTTTCTAATACAAGTAATTTAAGAACTCTTCAGTTTCCTCCTGATCAGACTAAGTTATGCAGTTTAAAAGTCATCAAGTGACAGACACGTTGTTCACTGTTTGAGTGGAGCTGAAATGAGCAGACAGAAAAATCTCAAGCTGCTTTCTGGATCCATTTATAGGGAAGGAAGTACAGAACCGATCACATGAGCAGCGAGAGGGGGGGAAAAAACGTCAAAATGCTGACACCTCGGATTTCTTTTGTTTTGTGTTTTTCTCTCTGGCCTTTATCCAAAGTCCCATTTCGCTGTAAAGACCTTCTGTGGACTGAGGTCAGTGAATCAGCTCTCACTACTCAGCAGAGTGTACTTTAAGCAGTATCGTCTCGAATACCTTTCTAGGAATCTTTGATCATCTGAACCTGATCCCCAGCAGCTCAGTTCAGTAACACTGAACTGAGCTGCTGGGGATGTTTTGTTATTGTCAGGTTTATTACAGAACCTGATACTCAGGTTCTGTAATAAATTGTTTTTGGAAAGATCTTCTTTGTATCAATGGCATGTTTTCCAATGAGAAATAAAGAGTTGCGATCATGAGTTGCATCCAAAAGCTTTTTGCTCTCTTCTGCTAAATAAGATGCCAACATATTACAGCTATTCGCAAACTTTTTGGTATCAAATAGTGAAATAAATCTCTAGTTTGTACAGTTCTTTCAGCATTATTATGCAGGTATTTTTTTATAAAAAGACAAAAACAGTTTCTTGCTGCTTAATACAACACTAAACAATAAAAATATGAGCTGTAAAAACAACAAAAAGGCAAAAAATAAAAAAAACTTTTAGCACAGACAGAATCACGGTGATTTGTCACAACAAGACGCTTTTAACCCAAATTTGTTTTCTCCCTCCATCCGTCATTCAAAAGATACTTTTACTCTTATAAATTATCCTCATAGCAAACATGCCCCGTAGCTTTAAATCCTTAAGGAATGCCATGAATGTCAGTGGGTCAGCACCAGGCCCGTTTCTCTGTTTGCTATACTGACATATTAAAAGAAGAGATGGTCAGAAAAGTTATAAAATTAAAGAATGACTTTCCCTGAGCAAAAATTAATTAATTTTGCATGCAGTCACATGAAAAAATTAGGACATCCCATTAAATATCTAGTTCTTTCAAAAAAAAAAAGGTTTACATATCATTCTATGATCTTTTGTTTATTTATCTCTGGGTAAAAAAAGTGATTTATTTACAGGTAAACACAGAAAAAAGAGTTTTACTTATCTGTCTTTTGTCTAAAATAACTTCCCTTAGAGACTTCTTGTATCTGTGCACTGTGGGACTTTTATGTTTACATTGTATTTGTTATTCAGATGATGTGAGCAGATTTATTTTTCACAAGCTTAAAAACAATCGAAATGTGCTTTTCTGACAAACGTTTTCCTACGGGTTGTTGAGTTTGCTTCTCTTACTGTAGAGGACATGTTATTAGAAACACAAACCTTTATGCAGCTTCAGCAGCAGCTGGATGTGAGCCGCGCTACCTGCAGGTTTACCCAGAATATTAATATAAATATAATAAGAGTGCATGTGAAAACACGTGTTTCAATGATACTGTTTACAAAGCTGCAACTAGATTTTTAGATTATTTATCTTAACATGTACAAATATTTCAACATTTCAGAAGGAAAAATGTCATGTTGAGGAGGTGCATAACATTAGTAGATGTTGATGTACTTATATTTTAATAAATCTAAAGACCTCTACGCATCAATTCTCTTCACAGGAAATTAGATCTTTGTTCACTAATCAAAGGAAACAGATCACAAACAGAGCAGATATGACGTAATCACTCACTTAATGCATTTATTAATCATTAATCACACATTGGACACCTCAGTAGGACTGATCTAATCTAAAAAAAAGTCATCTTTTAACATGTATCAGACTGGAAAGACGTACAAAGCTATCGTGAAAGCCATAATCATTTTCTACAACTCACCTGAACTTTATAAAAAGGTGCAACAACTTGATTGCAAAAGTGTGCAGACCCTTAAACTAATAAACTAATGCATTTTTTTTATTATTTCTGTTTCAGCGTTCTGTGTTCCTGAGTCAAACGCTAGTGTATTTGATCTGGAAAAAAAAAAAAAAGAAACTCCAGCTGTTTTATTGAGATTTTCCTGATATTTCTTTCTCTGCATTCTCAGACAGGTAACAGATTATCTCTTTGTTCAAGTTTAACATTTAGGTGGAGGTTTAAAAACATAACATTTCCTCCTAAAACTGTTAAGAAGACAGAACCAGAACAATTCAGGGAGAACGCCAAGAGCAACAGCAGAGGAGCTGCAGGAATCTCTGGCAAGTAAAAACAATCTCTTGTGTTCTTTATATGTTTAGAATTTAAGATTAGGGCTTCCAGAGTGAAACCCTTTTTCTTCGGCAAAAGCAGCTAACTATCCTTAAAACTTCTCAAAACCTTTTACAAGAATGTCATCTCATCTGGTCTGAGAAACCAAGCTTGGGTCTCATTTTCAAAAGGTCAGTTTGGCTCAAAAACAGTACTGGAATATCACCAAAAGACCACCAAACCTACTGGGAAGCACAACGGTGGCAGCATCATTCTGTGGGATTACCATTCTCCATATGGAACACCTTTGAAAACTTGGATTAAATATATATAATCATTCTTTAAATGCCAGTAAGCTGTGATCCAAAATCTGGAGATTCTGGAAGAGAGCAGTAAATGATGAAGAAGGGTTTTATTTTTCAGCATCAAATGAATCTAAGTGATTTCCCTTAAAAGGAAACGATGGACTATTAGAAAATTAAAGGTTCCAAAGCAAGAATCCCCTGAGGAGAAATCACTAGATATCCTCACAATCTGATGGGTTTGGAGACCTGTTGCATTTAAACATTTATATATTCCTACTTTTATTTGTGACTATGTCAGTTTTAGTCCTCCATATATGCAAGTTAGATGTGTGTTGCAATTCGAATTTAAAGGTGTTTTATAAGCCAGCTACATGAAACTTTTTAATTTATTTATTTGCATTCCAGTTAATGTTCACTAAAGTCACTTTAAATGAGCACAATGAAATAGAATGTTCTGTTACTATCACCGGTGTTTGCTCATATCCTCATGAAGAAGCGTTTGTGTGTCAGTCAGAGAGGGACGAGCTGAGTTCGTGTGACCACATTTTTTTGTCTCCCTAGAGACGTCTGAGGCCTGGTAGTATTTGTCTTTGTAAACTTAAACATTCCTAAAGACTTAGAACATTCTGGCAAACATTCATTGTTGATTGCTGTTTTATTCTCAAATAAAGCGAAAATACTCATTTTGTACCTTCTACTTATCAACTAAATGTTCTGTTTTCAAGCCTGAAAAGAAAATAACTTCTTCAGTGAGCATCATCAGTAAAAGGAGACACAGACATTTCCATGAAAGGCTTTTCAAAAGTAGGAGTTGTGGTTAGCTGTCTGTAAAACAGGTTTGAGCAGCCACTCCTCCTCCATCACGATGACTCAGCAGTCTTCAGCTGTGCGTGTTTGCGATGCTTTTTATTTTTCTCTCCTTGTATCTTCCTCAGCCAGCACACACACATATTATTATGTATACATTTTTTATTCATTTATTTGAGGACGTTAGAGCCTTTAGTAGCCTTAATCTACGTAGAAATTAAATAGTTTTCCCCAAAAACTAATGGCTGACCTCCATCTAACACTATAGTGAAATTCATTCTAATAATTCCATAATTCATCAGAAAATTACCAAAATATTCTCTGAGACGGGTGTCCAGTTAAATAAATAATCATAATAGTATTTATCTGGTTAATATTATAGAACAAGGAGACAGAAACCGCTACCTGTTGGAATTTTTCTAGAGTCATATGTTGAATCTAGATGTTTAAAGGTTGAAATTGTCTTGTTTTTAACATTTTTTGCTACAGTCTATCCCAGGACACTTTTTTTGAATTAGATTTGTTTTTAATCCTGGTTAATTAAAGGTTAAATGGGGAAAGGAAGTGTAAAAAAAAAAAAAAAAAAAGCTGCTGCATGCAGCCTGCATGCTGACGGCAGTCATTCATCCTCAGTAATTCTGGTTCCTGAATGCTGATTGCATAATAAGGGTGACGGCGACAGTGTGAGGTCTGGAGCTGTTATCACCGTACTGGTGTGGAAACATTTATCACTGGTTGAACCCATTCAACTCTGTGTTCAAAGTCTGAGAGGCTGATGAGTGAGGCTGTATGGTGAAACATTAACTCTGTGTCCCAAACCCATGATCTGATTCACCCTTTTTTTTTATTACAGGACTGGAGTTAAGAGGAGGAAACCCAGTTCTTCCTTCCAACCTCCAACTCCAACCCATTTGTATACGCTGATTAAATTAATTAATTTTGTATCTCCTTTTTTATAAGAGTGAAATAAAGGCATATGATAAAGGCTGCAGTCTGCCCTTTTCTTTCCATTCTCATATCTTCATTCCATCAGATCTTTTTCAAGAGATGCAAAACAGTCCAGTGTCCTCTTGTCAACCTGATAAAATGTACGGAGCATCTCAGATAAACTGGTTTTAACCTTTGAAATTCATTCCTATCATTTTGCATCGCAGGAAACACCTAAAATCTCAGATTCAAATATTTCAAATACTTCAAATGCTTATTCCAAATTATTTAATGCTTCTGTGTACTCAGCAATGTTCCTATTATGGCAGCATAATAATAAATGTTGCCTGTTTTCCTACAGTCTGAGCTATAGTTTGTATATCTACCTTCTAAAGAAATGTTTTACAACTTTGTAAACGCTTTCTGGCTGTTTATAAAAACTGCTATAAAAAATCATAAAGACAGAAAGAAACTTTATTCCCTGCAATTAAAGGGGAAGACAGTGGAGACTAAGCTTGAGAATCAATGCTTCACAAACTGTCAAGTGTGGTGGAGGCAGCATGGTGCTGCGGGGGGTTCGTTGCATTGCCAGCAGAACTAGTAGTTTGCAAAAATCACTTTAACTCAAATGCTAGAAGGTTGAAATATGGACACGTTCAGGTGTTCCTGAAAAACTATAAACCAAACACACATCCAACTGGTTGATAAAACAGAAAAACACACCCAGGATGAGGAAATGCAAACTTCTATTTCATCTTAACTTCATCTTTCTTAATTCTTACGGTTTTGCTTTGTATTTCTCATCCTAGTCTACGTAGTGGGATTGTTTTTATCCAGGATAGAACTGCTTTTCATACTGATGAGCCTAAAAAAATATTTTCTGTATCAAAAAGCTTCAACAAATTTTTTGTGCCCAAACTTAAAAACAAGCGTTTTGGAGAGAACGCAAAACTGAAGCAAAATGCTGAATTGCTAGAAAGAAAATATAAACAGAATTTAGAAACTATTTCTCCCTCTGAAATGCTATCACCTCTGTAAGGAAAATGTAATTACATAATTTCTTCACATCTAGTGTGTTTCACCCTGTGCACTGAGACATAAAATCTAATCTGAGTTATGGCAGCACTTAAAGAGCACTTTTGACTTCCACCTGGCAACACGAAGGGATCTACTTTATGTCTTGCAGGCTGCTGTTGAATCACAGCCTCTCACAAGATAAAATATCTTGTGAGACAAGATAAATATGTGAGAGGCTGACATAATTGCCCTAGTTTATTGGTTTTTGATTGAACTATGATGGTCACAGTAACATTTACAATGAGCTGCCAACTGTCTTACAGAGTCAGATCACTCAACCTACTGTATTTCTATCTAAAAGGTATTGCTTTCATTTTTCATTTATATCCCAAAAGTGGATTTGGATGTCAGCTGTGCAACCCAATTTAATGTTAAAGCGAAAAGATCCACGCTGTTGAGCTTGAATCAGTGTCAGTCAGAGCTGAAGTTGTTCTGTTTTCTGCCATCATCAGAACAATAAACAAAAACACTCCTACTGTACTGAAGAGTTTCAACCTGCAGGTTTAATCTATGACTTTATTTCACTTAAGCCCCATTAGAAGAACTTTGATCACACTATGAGTGAATTATAACGCTGATCAATGTATGCGCTCAGCATCTGATAAAGCATGAAGTGATTCCTTTTTGTTTATTTGGACCTTGGACTGCAAGGAATGCTGAAAAATCTGAATAAAACATCTGAATAAAGCTAAATTGTATTTGAAATTATTTTACAACATTATCCATGTTGACAAAAATCTCAGAATCATCTGATGAGAAGTTTCTCCAGAGCATGATGCTGCCATCACCATGTTTCACTGTGGGTGCGGTGGGGTTTTTTATGACATGGAATGATGTTTTTAACCAATTGAAAGTTTGGCACAAAAGTTTATGTTTGGAGGAAAAGAAGTCTATTTTGGCAACTCTACACTTTGGTCCAGACTTTGGTGCAGCGCTTTCTGAAAATATTCACACACCCTCGTTCTAAATTGTTTCCGATTAATTTGTTTCCTCAAACTTCTACACACAAATACCCCGTACAACATTATGGAAAAAATGTTTTTTAGATTATTCACCTTTGACAGCAATTACAGTCTTTTTTGAATATGATGTCACAAGATTATTACGACTACCTGTAATGAGCTTGCCAAAAGATAAGTGCTTCCCAAATGAATTCTGTTTTTGCAGTTAAACTTTGCTTTATTTTAGCTACTATGGTTTTTGTAGTTTTTTTAACTTAACTTGTAAAGGATAAAAGTAACATAGAAAAACAATAGTATGTCCATAAGGACATATTACTTGGAGCTAGTTGGTGATGAGACACATTTGCTTTGTTGGCCATGACCTTCCTAGAACGTAAAACAGAAAAATGAAAGCATCCCTGAGTGAGAGAAAATAAAAAGTTCCTTCGTCCTCACTCACAACCTGTGTCATCATCCCTTTCTTGCAGCTTACACACCGACTGACGCAGGAACAACCTCACCGATCGATGAGTTTTAAAGCAAAGTCAATGAGCCACTGGTCCCTGTTCTGCTTTTTGTTCACATGTCCTTGTTTCAGTTCAGGTTTTTGTTTCCCTCAAAGCAAACATGAAACTGATTACACGGCATTTTATCAAACCCCGGCCCTCAAAGACAATGAGAGCCCCCTTTTCGAACCAATTAATGTCAACTGATACTAAAGCTGGAGATAATTCGGCACACAAAAATCCCACAGTCTCTAAAAAGTGTCGTTGTGGACTCTTCCCTTACACACCGTTGATGAAAACTCAGCCCAGTAAAAATGGCTTTAAATTAAAGATAGAAAAGCTTTAATTGTGGTCCATTCACTTCTTTACAACATAATTTCACAACAATTGAAATTTGTTAAGTCATTTTTCTACCACACATATTTGGTAATAGGTTTAATTTATTGTTTGCGCAATTGGATTTCCCAATCTAAGCCTATACATTTTTAATGTTTGTTACTTTAAACTGGATTTTTACAATGGTTGACATAAAATAATAATAATTATTGACAAATTTCTCTGGTTCAAATGTTAGCTCAATTAGGAATCAGATACATGTTATTAGCATTTCCTAATGCTAAGCTGATCCAACTGGATGTAAACACTATAATCTGTAAGATTAAACCATACAGCCGATCTGCTTTAGGGCATGGACGTCACATCTTCCCTATAACCATTTCTCGTTTGTCCAGAAATAAGACCAGGGATCTCTGGCTCTCAGGCTCTGCTTTGTGCTCTTGAATCAGGTTAGCTGGTGATTATATGTCAAAACAAAGCCACAAATAAAATAAATGATAAAACTCAAGATTTTCCCAGAACACCTTGACTCATTGGGCTCCTAATGTAATATCTAATTACATGTGTATAACTGTGATAAAACTACAAGAATATTTATCGTGAAAACCAGAGATAGGTTCTAATAGTTGCTATGGAGACTTGCCTCTCCAACAAGCATGCTTGTTATCTGAACTATACTCCTCAGTGTGCGTGAAAATTAAGGCCTTACAGTATACAGGGATCAATTGTTTGTAAACACAGCGGATGCGCGCGCAAACTGCTGAAAGAACCAGTCTGCCGTAAAACTGTCACCGGTTGCCACGGTTACCCGCCGTTATCTTGCCGTTTTAACTTTCGCTAGCTTTATCTGAGAGTACTTCAACTGTTTATCGAGGCGTGGTGGTTAAAAAATAATATATATTACTAGATTAACATTAGTGAATGAGATACGTCTTAATGACCCAAATGTGTTACGTTCTGGGGAGTTAATAAATGATGAGAAAAATGGCACAAAGTCGCCGGCGGATATTACTAGCAAAATATGTCTTCACTGCAAAAAAAAAGGAAAAAGAAAAGAAGCTCTAAATGAGATAAATCAATTAACTCTAAATAATCACTCAACCTGATTCCTACTCTGAGGAGTTGCTAAGAGAATGAAGGCTCTTTTTTGTGCTGCTCGTGACAATAATTTCTTAATATCCCTTCATATTATTACAGTTTTCTTAATGTGAGATGTTTTTCCCCTCATTGCATAAATGCAGAAAAAATAAAAATATATATTACAATAAGTATATTTAAGTATTATAGGATGGAGGACTATTTTAACACCAACTGCAAAAAAGCAATTAAAGTAATAACATCTATCAAGATTCTTACTATTTAATTTTCAAAGCGATCTCCACTGCTGCAAATAATAATAATAATAATAATAATAATAATAAGTGGCACAAGCAGGACAAAAAGTGACATCAGGTTGCTTTGGGGTAAGTTCGGTTTTGCAGTTTACCCAGGTTACTGTTCCCACAAATGCTGCGTTAGCAAAGGTGAATACATTTAGGAGCAGAGTGACCCCTGACCTGCAGGTTCAATCGGCATTAACCCCTCCCTCTCTTGACCGGATTCACCCAGACTGCAAATCCCATGGACAAAGCTGAGGCGACAGATGGCCTTCCACACACAGACACACAGTCATCGTTACACTACTCCATAAACTAGATGCACAAAAACCGATCTGCTTTTAGCTAGCATCCTTGCCGGTAAAGATTTCAGGACTTTTATGAAGTCCTGAAACGTCTCAAAAAGAGAAATGTAACAGAAACGAGTCAGAGAAAACATTAGTTTAATGAAAGCCAGTGTTTGTCCATTCCACAAGGGAACAGGGAGTGAAAAGCCAGCGCCTCGGCTGCACAGAGGAATGCTGGGTAGGTCTGTGCACTTGTTGCCCCCAGGAATGCCCTCGGCCTCTTATATAAGCCCCCTTTCAGCAAGTGTCTACTCCCCTAGCCCCCAATTTACAGTCAGCCAGCCTCAGCCTCAGCTGGCTGAGAGCCCCAGTGAAATCTGCTTTGTCAGAGAGAAAAGAGAAGCTGTGAAAATGCTGCAATTATGGACTTATGTAATTGCAGAACAGCACTCCACAACTTGCTTTGCTGCTGACCATTATTACTGCTTGGACTGTTTGGGGATTTGTTGCTAAGTGGAAGACAAAAGCTACATATTTCCTGTTGGACTTAGAAACTGTGTCCAGATTTAGCAGTAGTAAATACCAAAACTGATGAGATGTAATGTAAGCAATTAGATGTACATCTTTGAAAAACTGAATATTAACCAAAAGTTACATTTATTTCAGCAATTCAAATCACAATGGCTTACAGAAGATTCAGGTCCTCAAAGAATTACACTATTACATAAAAACACAATCATGGAGAAAAAAAGCTGGAGCCAAGTAAATTATAGAAAGTTGAGTGGAAGGACAAAATTTGGTGCAAAATTGTACACAAGCAACAGAGAAGCAACCTTGACATGATTACAAACATTGACTGTGTGTATCCAGGGTAATGGCGACAACTGATTTGTTTTAAGCTACTTCTGATATCCGGCGATATCAGAAGTGTCTTATAAGCGCTAAGGTGAAAAGCTGACTGGACTGAGCACATTTTTTGAACAACTGAATTTGAGTTTTAATTTTCCATCAGCAAAAATTGTCAAAGATGACAGAAACAGATTCTCTCTGTCGCTTGCACACACTTTCTGTATCAGTTTTTCTTTTCACAGAACTTTTGTGTTTGGACACAGCACTTTATAAATAGCCAGCTTCTTTAGCAATGACCCTTCAAGGCTGCTTATTGGACAAGAGGCCTGTCAAGTTACCAGTCCTCCCTATGATTACAAAGCTCATAATATAATAAATACTATTAAGCATGTATCATTTTTAATGGCTATAGTAATATAAATGTTTTCTGAGAAACTGAATTATGGGTTGTTATTAGCTTTCAAAATAGATCATCATAACGAAGCTGTACAATTTTCACTTTTTAAATCAAAGTATTGAACTTTTTTACTGATGTTCTGTTTTATGGAAACATATGCTGCCAGCGCTGCTTCATTGGTATTTTAAAATATTAATTTCAGCGTCATCTGAATGTGGATGTCATGCAACATCCACATGCATGACTTTATCCATGCATGTGGATGTTGTTTGTGAACTCTATATGCATATATCAGCAGTCTGTCTTTTAAAGTCTGTAGCTTTGCAGTTTTACTTCACTTTATGGTTGATTGATGGACATTATGTGTTTCCTTTGACATAATTCCTTTGTTTCGACTTAATATTTAAAGCAACGGTGTTCAAAGTGGGGTTCGGGTTCCATTTGTGGCCCCTGCCCTGATTTTTTCCGGCCTCCAATCACAACTCAAGAAGAATTTAAGAGAAAACTACAACTTTGAAATGAAAATCTACTTACAAAAATGTTAGAGGTAACAAAGTTTTCTGGTTTTCCACTATTATCATGGTAAACAGAACTACATATTCATTGACTTATACTCTAATGTACACCCACATTTCCTTTTAGTGCGGGATTAAAAAGTGTTTTCAAATGAAGACTGACTGAGGTTCTGTTTTTCCCCGCCGAATACACTAAAGATTTTTCTAGTTTTATTCAATTGAGCCCAGAATAATAAGCAAACCGGATGCCTTTCATTTAAGGAAAACATGTGAAAACCACTCGAAGTACCCTGCGGGGAAAAAAAATCTGATTGTTTAATTAAAGTAGTTCCTACTTAGTTTATTGTAGGAACTACTACAATAAACTTGAAATTTCCAAAAATTTAAATTTTTAAAATTACATTTTTTTCACCTGCTAGTACTTTTGAGATGACGATTTTAGCCCATATAATAAATATTTGGACATCCTGGATTTAAAGAAAAATAAACAGTTTTAGCTGTAAAACTGTTGAAAGTAAGACAAAGACAGATGTGTTCTGTTTCTCAGCTGGACCAAACAGCTGTTTTATTTCACAATGACACATCGGACAGGTACTGTAAATATATATAGATATATGTGCATATATATTTAAAACACATCAGCAGACATGTGCTTGAAATAAAAACACCTTCCTTTTCACATAGAGCTCAAGTCATAAAAGACACAGTAAAAGTGACAAAACGCTACAAATGAACAAAAATACATTTCCCAGCACGTTTTCTATATTGCATACACATTTAATAGGGAGTGGAAATCTGAAATGTACCAACTTCAGAGGATATCTGTGGTAACTGACAGGAAAAAGTCATACGAGTTTCAAGGCCACCATATGAACTTTAAATTCACCAAACGGCGAGCTTTATGACGAGTCATTTCCAACACAGTTGTGAGTTATATCGGCGGACTCCAGCAGGCGCTAGGGAGCAGCAGCGAGAGCTCAGAGTAGAGCTGGTAAACGTAGAACATCAGGTCTTGGTTTGGTCATGCAAACACGCTACAACACTGCAAAAACTACATTTTGGTCTCGTTTCTGGTGCAAACGCTTAAAAATCAGACAAAGCTGACTTAGAAGTAAGTTTTCACCAAGATATAGGACATTTTCCTCCATGTTTTAAGTGGAAAAAAATCTACTAGTGGAACTAGTACTTTAAAAAAAAAATCAATATTAAGGAATTACTGACTTAAAATGAGCTCCTATATTTGCTGAAAATTTACGTAAGTTAGTTTTGTCTTATTTCAAGCATACTGAGATATTTACACAAGAAACTAAACCAAAAATACTTGGTAAAACTTTGAGTTTTTGCAGTGGACGCCTTGGAAACATGTTTTATAGATAGATAGATATGTATATATAGAGAGATATATTATATCCATATATATAAAAACTCTCCAGCACAAATTGTGACAAGGTGCTGAAAACAGCACAAGAAAAGAAAAGATCAACCAGCACAAGAAGGTTTTCCAGTTTAGAGTGTCTCATCGCAGGGCATACAGTGCTTGTTTCTTCATGGTGAGGCATGGGCCGGTTTCAGTTTCCACGTTTTCAACAGAAAGCGCTGGAGCCCCTCCCCCACTTGTTGTCCGGTTGCTGAAAGAAGCCTAATTTAAAATCACAATTAAGAAGATGTGCTGTAATATTGTGACAATCGTAGTGAAAATAATTGTTGTTTGTTTTTGTTTTAAATAAAATTAAATAGATCGAGCTCTGCTGTTTTATTGTAATACTGTGAAACTGCAATATTTTTGCTATCTTACCGGCGCATGCCTCTTCACAACAGACTCAAACTTCAAGCTAGTGTGGTTTAAAAATTTCCAAACCTACCACTGCAAGAAATCCTCACACCGACTACAAAACATTGTCATAAACCACAGCAGATTCTTTAAAAGGCAAGGTGAGAGGTGTCTGCATCAAGGCCAGAGGAAAGTCCAACGACAAGATTTTTATAAAAACATCAAATCTGAAAATATATCACTAAAACATTTCTTTTTTTTCCATTCAAATAAACTCCAGGACAAAAAAAATCCTTCTGTATCATTAAAACTAAATCTCATAAAACAGCATCTACAGAAAGATAAATCATTTCTAATAACTTAAATACTTAAATTATTATGAAATACAATACTATTCCACTTGCAGCCAAAAGGATAAGAAAATAGATTTGCTCAAAGCCCACGCAAAATAACGAGGACTAATTTTACCAGAAGGTCTGTAGGCTCATCTACACAACTCATCCATTTGTCCCCTCGGTTCTGCAGCGAGAAGCTTTGGCACAGAAAAAAACCCGACACCGTTAGGATGAGGTGACACATCACGACGAGGTGCTAAAAACGACGGACAGTCATGCAGGCGTCGCTCCAGTCCTGGGGGAGATGAGGTCCGTGAAAAAGACGACGAGCGTCAGAACCGTGCTGCCAGAGCAAGAGATGATAAAACAAGAGGGATCAACTTCACCAAAATGTTGGAGAAGTGATCGGAAAAAAATAATTACTTTTTAATCGGGTCCAGAACTGGTCCACGAGGTTACAGCTTCCAGGAAGTGACGGTGGTTCACCTGTTTCGCCTGTGCATTTTGTTTCACAGTGACGACTCCACCTCCTTGCGGACGGCTGCCTTCGCATCAGTCTGAGACACCTGGATGACAGTGGCCTGCTCCGGGGTCTCAATGACGACATCCACAGCTGGGGACGCTGCTGCTGCTGCTTTGGGATCAACGCCACCCTTCTGTTTGTCTGCAGTCTCGCAGCACAGCTTGGGGGCGCACTGAGTCCGACAGGACAGCTCGCACAGAGAGTCCCGCGACTGGGAGCTGAAGGTGACGAACTCCGGCTGGATGGTGGTGGCGTGGATGCCCTCGTCGTGAAAGAATTCCTTGATGCGTTTGGCCACCTCCATGTAGGACGTGGGGTCGCGGCACTTGATGTGAGCCGTGGCGATGATCCGGCTGCCGGCCAGCTGCCAGATGTGCAGGTCGTGGATAGCCAGCACGCCGTCCAGGCTCAGCAGCCGCTCGTTGAGCCGTCTGATGTTGACTTGCTTGGGCACGGTTTGGAGCAGGATGAGAGCCGACTCTTTGAGCAGCGGGTAGGTGGTGTAGAGCAGGATGCCCACCATGATGATACACAGCGTGGGGTCCAGGTACAGCACCCAGCAGGGACCCGCCTCCCCCCCGCTTGTCTGATTGAAGGCCTGGAGGTCCGTGTCGCTGTTTTTGATGCAGGGGTTCACGCAGTTCTTGTCGGTGCACGGCCTCCACACGAATGTGAAAATGAGGGAGTTGACCACCACGATGACGGAACCCAACGCGTCGCCCAGGACGTGCAGGAAGACGCCACGCATGTTGAGCTGCGCCGACGAGTCTTGGTCGTCGTCGAACTGGGTGTTGCCGTTCATCTGCACCTCCGGGTTGTCTTTACTGCTGACATCTGCAGATAAAAGATCCGGGAGGTGAGTTCATATCACTGCTGCATGACAGCCGAGTGCTCAAATGGACTTTGACACAAATGTACAACATTTAAATAGACACACGGACTGAGAAACTGGCTGCTTATCCTAATAAAGGTCTGCAATATTAACGGTTGGAAAAAGTTTCAATCATTTCCATTGTTAAAGTTTCAAGAAAAGCTTCAGCACTCAGGGTTGGCTGCTTGTAGATGTAGTCGTTTTCAATCCAAATGAAAATTCAAAATCTTCCTCTGATTTTTGTTAAACTAAAAAAAAAAAAAAACAGTCAAAGTGCATGTTTTATTTAACAAATAGGAAATACCTGCACACTCAAGATACATTTGAGAAAAACATCATTATAGCTGTAATGATAGATATTTTATATGAAAAAATTATGTGTAACTGCTGTTTTAAATCAAATTAATTACATCATAACATACATTTTGTTGTACATTTCAATAATTTATACAGCAATACTAAAAATGATTGTGTTTTTATAACATCATGGTGGCCCAAGCCTTCACAGAAAGTAACACAAAAAGTTAAACAACTTTTAAAAACAAGATTAATAATTAAGACGTACAAGTGTTTTAACTTTTGAACATTTTTTGCATTTTCTTATTCTAAACACTGGTGGGTTTTTTCTGGAGGGTCTTGCAGCCCACTGGCCATTTGCATTATTAGTGCTGAAAACACAGGACAAAAGCATACCAAGCAGTCTTGATGGATTAAGAGCAAGAATGAACTCCCAGCATGTTGTACCCTATATACAACACTCCACACATAATTCACATTAAGCATATTTTAATTAGTACCTGCAGGCAGCTAGGAGCACAAACAGGAGGGAGCGGCACCTGAGGGACGGCGGCGCCCCCCTTCCATCCCTGGGCACCGTCTGGTCATTCATCAACAGCTAATGGTGTGTCTGGGGCTGTCGACTCCACCGCTACACTGATGTATGACCCAGTAACGCAATCAGTGCACAGAGAAGGGGATATAGCGGCCATTTATTGAAACTGGCACGGCTGAACAGTATGGAGGGGAAAATGGTCTTCTGTATATGAGATTAACCCCTCAGTGAGCGAATAAATGAAGCGGTCTGAAGGACGTAGGAACCAACCGCGGATCTGCTGTTTTACTCCAAACATCCACTTACTGAATTGAAGAGCCTTTTGTGCCAGTTTGTAGTAACACAACACCACTACACGACTCTCAGCATCACATAAAGAACTCGCTTAATGGGAAACTGTGCCAACACAACGTCGCTCAATTTAATCCCTTTCAAAAATTTCTCCTGAATGAGTCATATACTTTATTTCAGGGTTTCGAAAAGTTGAGGAGAGTGAAATCTGAGGCTTTACTCGCTTAGTCAGTAATTGTGGCCACAGCAATGACTCAATAAATGTGTGATAACAGGCACACATGCCTGAGCACAATTGGCTGTCAAGGAAACAGTAGATTAGTCACTGCTGCAATTGTCAAGACAATGCAAAGATGTGCTTTTAGATAACCTGGGCTGCTAGAAGTTGATTTTAAGCTCAATAGAGTCACAATATGAGAATGTTTATAACCAATCATGAAAGATTTCTGCATCAATCCCACCTGGGTGTGCATCACCCCATAGTCTTATACATTTTTGCTTATCTGTTTTTTCTAGATTTGAATGTTCAGGAATAGTCTTCCCAATACAAAACCAGCAGATTCAAAAGAAAGTTGAAGGTAATATTTTGTTAACTTTTTAAAGAATAATATCAAACTTAGGATGAAAACTGGCAAGTTTGTTGTTTTATCTGCTAGATTATATCTCTGTGGTTAGCTAGACCATGTAACTATGGATGACCTCTTTGTAAGTCTTAGGCTCCTGGTCAATTTGTACCCACAACTCAAAGAAATACATTACCGCCTTCTATTTCTTGTCCGTGTACTCAACCATCCGATGGTTACTTTTCTTGCAGGCTGAGTATTTTTGATGAATTGTGGAGATATATTATTACAGAAATGCTCAAATCTCATCAAAATGGGTACAAAATGTTCCCAAAGCTGGTAGTTATTGACCAAAGGTCTGTATGTGTGGCGAAACCTCTTCTTTTTGAATATAAAGTTAGAAAGCTACAAAACAGAAGGAGTTTAATCTCCAAATCAGGAAAGCTCTGATTTATATTTTAAATAAGTCTGATCTGTTGACTTCTAATTTGTGGTGTGGTAAGATGCATTTAGATGCATCACATCTCAACAGGTTTGGCCCAAACTTTAAATACTCACCGGTTTTTGACCTGCCATCACCCGGACTGCTGTGACTCGCCACCAGATTGTTGGTCTCCTCCGCCGCTGACCCATCTCCAGTGTTCTGGAGCTTTTTGGTTTTCCCCTTTTTTCCCTTGTCCCCATGAGAGCTGCCCCCGTGGGAGTGTCCTCCCCCGGCGTGCCCGTGGAACAGTAAGAGCCCCAGCAGGTTGACAAGGAGCCCCGCGGCGCCGACCCAGACCACCACCATTGGGGTGTCGATCTCTTGGGGTTCGGTGAAGCGCTCGATGGCTTCCAGGACGATGGTGAAGCACAGCGCCGTGAGAAAGATAGCGTTGACCAGAGCCCCCATCACCTCCGCTCGGATCCATCCGAATGTGTTTTTGTTGGTCGAGTGGGTTCTTTCGGCAAACCGCACCGCGACCAGAGCCACAACCAGCGCCAAAACGTCCGACAGCATGTGGAAGGAGTCCGAGAGCATCGATAGGGAAGAGGTAATGCGGCTGACCACCACCTCGACGACGAAGAAGCCGAAAGTCAGTGCGAGCATACATAGCAACCGGACACGGTTGGGTCCGCAGGCCATTTTCGCTACCTGGTGATCCTCGTCGATTCAAGTTCACAGAGAGATAAGACTTCGCGGTGTCCTCCGGGTGAAGCTACATCCAAAGAGCGGAAATCATGGGAATTACTGGCTTCTAGGAACCGTGTGAAAACCCGGCGGACGTCACCAGCACATCCCTGACTCCTCTGCCGACGAGCTCCGCTTTGCAGACGGTTGAAACTTTGCACCCGAGCCGGTAAACTTTCCACACGAACCATGGCAGCGCGAGGACCCGCCTATAAGGGCTCCTATTGGACGATTAGTCAAAAGAAGGAACACGATTGGTCAGGTTTCAAAACTGACATTAGTAGGAAGTACAAATAAGTCGAACAACGGAGGTTGCTAGGAACGCTTCATCTTTACTGTAATCTCGCGATGCCATTCAAATTAAATACAAGTATTTTATGTTCTACTATAAATTGTTAAATATTATGTATGATGATAAATCTACATTTTGTAATGAGATGCTTTTGACCACAATTACCTTAAATTCTCTATAGCAGAAAGTAGTGAGATTATTATGCTTATTATAAATACACGAGTGTCATATGTATTCAAATACCAAAATAACACTTTTCTTAAGTGCTATTCTATTATCATTGAAGTTTTTATATATGGAGGGTCAGGGGTGACAAAATTAGCTCCCTATATTTATATGCTAGTTAAGTTTATACATCCATTTGACTGTTATGGCAATTTCATTTTGTAATAAATAAAAGGCAAGGCTTTATGCAACATTATTAATTTTACATTAAGAAATTCAGCAATGAGATGCCTTTGGACACAAATCTATTTTGAATAAAAACTTACCTCCAGCAGTAAGGAAAAAGGCACTCAGTTTTATTACAATAGATGTAATAAATATGTACTCTTACCATACATTAGTTTTCCCAATGAGTCCTAAAAACTTATGGAGTTTTCCATATGAATTTATTTTGACATTATTGTCGCAATACCAAATGCTTCATTTAATATTCAATTAGGGAATATAAAGGCCATCTAATAATCTAATCATTCTGCTCATGACTCAGAGGGTTGATAGCCATTTCCTTTTTAATCACATCCAACAATTAAGTATTGATTGTTGGATGCAAACTGTTTCTGCTCCATTGCCTGTGATAACATTTTTCACAGGAAACTGATGACCCCTTGTGGGAACCATCAAGTGTTGATTAAAAAGTGTCTTTCTAAATGATATGCAAATGGCTACTTACTAGAAAGCTGTTAAATACATTTGTCTGTTTGCAATGAACAATGACACGTTTCATTCCCAAAGGAATCAGTTTTTAATATTTACAAAATAATCCGTAAGGCTCACATAAATAAAGCAAAATTATACAAAGCACATTAAAAATTGCAATAGCTGCCTATCATTTTAAAAGCACTCACACAGAGTGTATAATAAAACTTTAAATACTATGCATATATATGAATTATTAAATTTAAATCCAGTGTTGAGAATTTCACATTCAAATTCTCTTGAATTGAACAGTATCTTTTTTTTTTTGTTCAACGGATGCCGAGGATCTGCCTGCTTTTGAACTGACAGATTTTCTCCACTTCACTCAGTTTTTGGGCGCGCAGATTAGCGGTTTGCAGCCGCCGCAGCATTAAATCCTGGTATGGACCACCAGGCTGCTGGTTCTCTTTGCTTTCACCTGCAAAGTGGACTTTCTTCTTGCCGGGAGACAGATCCTCCGGATCTAGAGCAAAACAGCAAAGAGGCAAGTGACCAACACAGAAAAATCAGATTCAATTTTTTATAACCAGGTCATTTGAGGTTGTAACTGATGAGCTAAAACCCTGATGCGAGGTAATTAAAACACCATTTTTGTATAAAAGCTTTATTGACATGATAAATACATTCATCCAGTGATTAAAATTCAAAAATAATAAACCAGAGCTGTTTTCAGTTCAGGGCTTGGTTTCGTAAGTGGTAACATCTTTGCTGGATTCCCATACCTAAATCTTTGCCATAAGCCAGGGTCTGGTCCTTCTGCTGCAGCCGACTGTAATTCTTCAGTAAACTCTCTGCTCTGAATCACAGACGAGACCAGAAGACAAAGTTTCAATTAGCTGGAAAGACTCCAAGCGTACCCGCAGTACGGGTAAAATACGTTAAAGTTTAGATTATTCCAAGTGTTACCGTGCAAGCTTCTCAGTAGATAGTCGCTCACGTATGCACAGTTCCTGCTCCCTTTCTGCCATCAAAAACAAAACCATTTTAGTTTCCCAAAAATAATATGTTTATCTTGCACATATTTCTTCTAGACACATTGCTGTCAGCCAGGAACTGTGGAACTGAAAGTAGGTCACGGTTTGATTGCAACACTTTTACAAAAGGCAGCATGAACAAACCTGAAGCCATCAACACAACGTGCCAGCTGTGTTTCACAGTGAAGCCAAAGTAAACCTCAACCTCATAGTTTAATACTGAGACTCTAAAACTTCCTGAACCAAAAATATTCAATAACTTAGAAACAAAATACGATGTTCTCCAGAATGCCGTCACTGAATGCTAGCATGCTGTAGCATTTTCTGCAACTTCTTGCAGTTAATTGTTCAGGAACTCAGGACTGGTAGGTGAACAAACTGAAATGCTTCTAGATTTTTGCTGAAGAATTTTATTTGCTGTGATTCTTTTTATTATTTTATATGGTGCTAAAAGTGATCAAACATTCATCTCTTTCATGTACAAACTATTTAGCTGTTTCTCATGGAAATGGGTTCAGTTTTCTCTTAGTTTAAATTCCACAAGTTGTGGGATTTGAGCTGCTGTTTCACTTCCAAAACAAATTTATTTTCCATGTCCAGATTTTCTGGATTTAATTAATTTCTTTCGGTTTGCTTTTTCCGCAGGGTTACGACATATTTCCTTTCTAAATTCCACACAATCCCAGCAGAAAATCTTTGTAAATCTCTGCACATTTGATTATATAAAAAGTTGGAAAATGTTAGAACAGTTGTCTTCATTTATTTTCTGTTTATTTCAGAAATCATCACTTAATGCACAACTGAAGTTGGTTTCTGATACAAGTAATATTCAAAAGGATAATTTATGGCCTCAAATAAACTAGCCAGCAGTATATTAACACTTCCTGTCAAATCAGGACTAAATCCTAAACTATGCATTTTCTTAAACTAATCTGGTGGTCTTTAATGTTTTGTTTGGGATCTACACAAGGGCAGTTGTGGATTTCCAGGTTTACTTTGAAACTGATTTAAAGTTGTATTACTGCCACAAAAGCTATGAATCTGCCTTGGTATGATTAAATGTAATCTGTGGCTTCACAGTGACTTAAAAACAACATTATATTTGTTAAAGTGTTACCCTTAGGGCATTATGTGGTAAATCAAACATAAAAGATGCTCATTGAGATTAGAATGTTTTAGAAAGCAAAACAAAAGACAGTATGCAAACAAACATCTTTCCAGATTCCATTTCTCTTTTCAATACTCAAGATCTGAAAACCCCAAGAAAAAACAAAATTTCTCCAGACTGTAAGAACATCGTTCAATCTAGTTTGTCAAGGGCTACACTGAGATTTTCAGATTTTAAGCTGCCTTCCTAGCAAAACTCCGAAGGTTTCTGGATATATCTGCACAGCACTCCATAAGATATGGAATATTCTGTTTGTGCTTCCCCACTTACTCTCCAGCCTCTCCTCCCGGTTCTTCAGCGCCTGCTCTCTGTCCCGCAGCGCCTGCTCTCGGAGCTTGAGCTCCGCCACAGAGACAGCTATCGCTTCAGTCAGCTTCTGAGGGGCGCAGTCTGACCCCACAGACTTCCTGTGGGCCCGCGCCTGCACCTTTCTCTGCTCCTCGGCAACGCTGTCGCTCAACAAACTGCTCAGGAGGATGGACTCCACCGATGGCCTCAGGTAGTCCTGCCGACGAAGAGGACGACATCCGGCATCCTTACAGGTGCAAATGCAGGTACAGTTTAGGAAAAAACAAGTTAATATTTCAAACCTTTAAGTTGAGCATTCTGCTGAGCAGGGTGTTGAGTTCTTCGGAGTACCGGAAGGGGATTCTTCTGAACTTCCCCTCTCTGATCTTCTCTGCCAACTCTTTCTGGTTGTACGCTGTGAAGGGAGGCCTGAACAGGAAAACAATCAGCTTGATGTGCTGTAGAATTGTTTGAGAAATCTGTTTCGCCAAACTGTGTGTAGAATAACTTACGATAATGCACAAAGTTCATATAGCAAACATCCCAGAGACCAGATATCTGACTTCTCATTGTACGACATCCCGTTTATTTGCTCCTGAAAGAAGCAGTAACTGAATTACAACATGACCGGTTTTGGTTTTAAAGATAAAGCTGATTTAAAAAAACAAAACAAAAAAAAACATAAAATAAGAGAGGAACACTTTCAGATTTTGTTACTTTGCAACCAAAAACTGATGCATTTTACTGGGACTTATTCACTTGGATCTGCACATTAATTTGAAAAATAGATACATTTATGTAAAAAAACAAGTGACTATGGACTCTTAAAAGGTACCGTAAAAGTAACAATACATTTTAGGTACTAAGACTTAAGAAACTCTATCTGAATCTAAATAATCCGTCTCCAGAAAGATAATCACATCTAAAATGCAACTGATCACAACTCACTGGAGACATGTAGTATGGCGTCCCAACAAAAGTCTTTGCGAAGCTCGTGTCGTGGTTCAGAATCCTCGCCAGACCAAAGTCCCCGAGCTTGACGTTCTGCTTGATGTCGAGGAAGATGTTGGCTGGTTTCAGGTCCCGATGAAGAACCGTGGCCCTGCCGTCGCTGCGGCTGTGGCACTCCTTCAGGGCTAAGGTGAGCTGCGCCATGACCCGCAGGATGAACTGCTCCTCCAAATAACGCCTGGAGTGCAAACAAATTTGTAACTTTGTAAATGTATAAAAGAAGAGACGAAAAGCAAACATGGCCACAGAAACGACCTTTCTTTGATGCACCGGCTGATGAGACTGGCCAGATCCCCGCCTTCGCAGTACTCCATGACGATGTACAGCGTGGTGTTGGTGCGGTCGATGATGCGGTCGTAGTACCGCACGATGTTGGGGTGCTTGAGCTCCCTGAGGAGATTGACCTCTGACACCAGCATCTGCTTCTCACTCTCTGCCATGGTGCCATAGTCCAGCTCCTTCCACACCAGGATCTGCACAACACAAAAACATTAATAACCCAGAAGGATTGAGATGAAAATAAAAAAATGATGAATAAAATATCAACAGCCAGGAGACACAGGTGAAGAAGAAAAGTGGGAGATCAGCCTCTGAAGAGACTCGAGATAAAAAGACAGACAATGCTGAAAAGTAAGTAAATAAAACTTTATTTATATAGCACCTTTTAAGATAGAAATCATAAATGCTTTAAACAAAATAAAAGAAAGACACAAAACAAATCCCACTATCAAACTGTAACAAGAATAGCTTCAAATAAATTAAAATAACAGCATAATTTAAGTAAATATTATACATATCATGAGGACTGACATAACTCAATATTTCAGATTATTTTAGCAGCAGTAGGAATAATAATTGACTGTTTTAAATAAAACTACTGGATCCCGTTACACATTGAAATTTTTGTGTAAATCCTGTCACACCATGGTATTTTACTAAAGGTTGCATCATGTGACATTTCTTTTTCTCCACTTTGTATTTTTCAAAGTTATTTTAAAACTTAATTAGCATAAGCATATGGATACCATTGTGGGTGACCAGACACTTTAAACCACTTATAATAAATATCAATACACAACATCTAAGCAAAATTTGAGATACTTTACACTTCGAATTACTCATAATCACCTTTTATCAATTTGAGGTTGTTTCACTTTAGTGTTCGTCAATAATTAAACCCAACCTATTGTCTTCGAAGCGTTGTGATTCTCTAGTTTTATTTTAAGCTCGTAAATTTATTTTTAACCCCATTTAACGTATCATGAAGACGTTTTGTATTTCTTTATCACTGTTTTAGCTTACCAATTTCTCATATTGGTAGATTTCAGCTCTAAACAAGGGTCTATTAGGCAAATTAAATCCCTTTAAACATTTGTTGTTTCTATGAAAGGTCCATTTTTGCCCTCAATGTAAACTCACACATGATATCTAGCTACTAATGTTTTAGTTGTGGGTTTCGTAGTTCTAAATGTGAGTATCTGTGACACATACTGACCTTCCCGTCACTATTTCTTCTTATTTTCTGGCATCGTCCATAAGAACCGGAGCCTATAGTGTACAACACTTCGTAGTCCTCCACGCGGGACGGCATTTTGGTTGTGTTTGCCGAAACTAACGTTATAAATGACCTGATTTAACGTTAGCGTCAACGCTGGAATGGATTCTGCCGTGGCTTAACGTTTCTTTAAATCAACAACAACCAAATAAAAATGCTAACCAAAGTCAACACAACAAAATGCCTTTGTTTTCTGTCTTTAAATAAAACAAAAAATATTACGCTTCCCTCTTTTGTGGCTCCATCGGTCCTTTCTACGCGTGGATGGTGCAGGTCTCAAAACAAGAAACACTCATTAAGTTTAAACTGGTGCCGAAATGCTAGCATTTTATTGGCTAAATCGCTACTCTTGGTCGGCTCTGATTGGTCGATGGGAAGCAACAATCATGTGGTTACTAAGCGTTTAAGAACCGCGAGAGTAGCGCGGGTAGATGTTAATCCCATCTATTGTCCACACGGTGGCGCCAAAACACTCGGAAAAAGTCCGTCTAAGCCTGTGTTTTGATATTGTTTAGCAATTATCGAAATAAATAATATTCTACAAAATTGTATATTAAGTTCCAATTTTATTACTGTTATTGTTAGTAGTGGTTGTCGTAAAGTTGACTTTTTCTTCGTCTTCTCATTATTAAAAAGAAAAGATTGTCTGTCTTCAAATGAAGTGAAAAAATACATGTACATATAATTTAGGTCTAGTATATTTCTCATTGGAATTTAAGTTGTTCTTGTACTTGTGTAGATTTAAATAATATTGCTACTTTTAGACTGGGCAATGTAGTTTTCACTAATTTATTTCAAAATATCTGTATATCCTAACAGTTCACCTACAGTATCAGTATTAAAGCTTACACCCAAAGAATTACCACCTGGGAAAAATAAAATGCAGTGACCTCTCACTCTGCACCCACAGTATGTTACTGATACTGCTAACTGCTGTGCTTCTCTTCTTTTTACAGTAACTCAGTACAGACACTGAAATATTGGCTGAATAAATGTTATTTAATCCCCAATGACGCAACTATAAAACTCATCTGACCAAAGATCATCATTTCAAAAGTCCTGGTATTTGTCTTTGGTCTGGCCAGAACACCAGAAATGCATGTTTGCCCGTGACCGTTTAATTTTTTTTTTATGCATCCTTCCCTCCGTTTTCAAAATAAGCTCTCCACTAAATGTGGTTTCTTATTTTCATTCACAGATAAATCACACTTTACACCTGTAGCTCTAAACACCCTCTGCTCTTATTTGTGATTATCAGACACAAAAGAAGGGCAAAGCATCATCAATTTATCAGATGAGTTGGTTAAATCCTCCAGGTGAGAGATGATTTCTCTAAATATGCGACGCCTCACTGGGATAAATGGAGTCTCTGGGATTTCTGCTTGCTGACAGTCCTCTCAGTGGGGCGGCCTCGGTAACAGCTCAGATTATCCCTCCAGTCCTCTCTGCCTTGCTAGCCACCACACACTGATTGAGCACCAGATCCGGTCTGTTTGTCTGCCTTTGCAAAGGTCAGTCCTCCAAAGAGCTGGAAGAGCTTGGACATCGGCCAGGAACAGTTGTAGGAGGGGGAGAGAGTGGAAAACTGACAGCTACAAAACAACAGAGATAGTCGAGGGCCCCTGGCGGCTCTGACGTCAGCTGCCCTCATGAAAGGGCATGAGTGGAAGCGGGAAGGCAGGGAGGACGGACAGCTCCAACCCACAGTAACCTCCTCACCTCTCTTGAGGTGACAGCAAGGTTGTAATCAGGGTTATGTGAGGATTTCACTTCCTGTGTGATTCTTGACTCCCTATTTCTGGGTAGAGTTACCCCCCCAGCCTTCCGCAAATTAAACAAAATTGGCGTCAAATGTTTGTGCAGTAGAAATTTTCTTTTCTCATTTTGTTTCAGAATTTTAAAAATATTAATAAATATTTCCAGAGGTCACCAAAGGTCAACCAGCTGCCCCACATTCAATCAACTCTGTTACCTTTGTGGTGTTTTGTGCTGCTGTATTTTTAAGATGAAAAAATGTATCATTTCCAGAAGTCACCAGCAATGAACCTCTATCCCCCTTAAAACAAAATCAAGTAAAATTGACATCAATGAATTCTATTATGTTTGTGTTGGTTTCTGCAGTTAAAATGTTTGTAGTACAATTGAGTGATACCAAACGTGCTACAATAGTTCATTCTGAAAAGAGCTCAAAATACACAGACTAAAATCTCATTATCCAAGAATGATTTTGTGCTAAAACCTTTAATGAGCAAGTTTTGCATAATCCATAAACCTATCCTAACCTGTTCAAGAAAGAATAGTAGGTCACCTTTAAAGTATGCAGTCAAGATAACAAATAAGTGACTGCAGTAAATATTCTGTAAATATACTTGTGCGGCTCAGAGGCCTCTGATTGCTTCAAGAAAGTAGTGAGCAAAGTCTGGGAAAACTTTTAGACCAGAGTTTTTTTTTCTCTTAATTAGCAAAAAAAATTAATAATTGTTGTACTCGTAAATGTATGAAATTAAAGAATGAACTCTGCCAGTTTTGGAATAGGGCTGTAGAACGATAAAATGTGCGAAAAGTGAAGCTGTGAATACTTCGGACATACCCAGGATTATTACATCCTGTAACATGAGTAAAAGTCACATTAAATTGGTCAATGCTGTAAAAATGATACTTTTAATTGTAAACCAGAAATATGTGCGTGTGAGACACGTTCATGGATTTACAAGAGAGGGCGACTCCTTAATGCCTGCGGCTGCTGCAGTGACATTCATGCTGGCCCTGGTTTTTTTCCACAGCTGGATGTTTTACTGCTCGCTGACTCAGGGAGCGTTGTCCTCTCTGAAGCGTTCATGATGGCCGAGGCATTAAAGCGTGACATTGAGGACCTCAGGGAGCAGCTCCCATGAAATAGTTCAGCGCAGGTGTCCGGGCATCAAAGCAGGTGTGTCTGCAGCGGACATTAAAGCTAGTCTTGAAATTTATTTGTCTGTGCCATGTGGGTGACCTTTGTCATCCATGTGTGGAGACCTTCTCCTCCTCCTTTACTTCCTCCTCCATAAGCAGACCATGTGGAAGAGGAGCTGCCCTGCCTTGCCTCCTGACTGTTTTGGTAAACCTTGGTGTATATTTAATCCTGTTTTCCAGCTCACTTCCTGCTGTTCAGCCTCAGTTCTCATTTTCTGCCCAAAGCGTTTGGCTTTTCTTCAGGCCTGACCTTCTCCTGTCACTCAAATTGATTCAAGCTTCAAATGATCTACTTCTTAAACTGCCAACTAAGGGTTTTAAGAAGTCAGATACTGAACAAATGAGTTAATATGATGCAAAATGAAATCACCTTTTAATTAATATCATGTAGTAATAGTAATTAACAGTTCTACTAATGTGCAAGCAGACATCCTGCCAAGTCCCTGCTTGAGGTAACGCCTGAAATAGGAGCTATGTAACGAAACCCAGACACTAAACAGCTTAAACAGACAGGATGGTTAAATAACAGGAACACGACTGAGCAAGAACAAGCTTTGTTTATGCTGAGATCAGTCGAAACCAGTTCTCTGAAAACTTCATGCCGCACAATACATGAAAGGACACCATAGGAGTCGACAAATTAAAATCCTGGATTCTTCTCACGGCTTTACACCCAATACTTTGGGGCCTCAACATTTGTACAAATCAATGAATTTTCTGCACTTTGTTGAAGCTCAAATATCGTTTGGAAAAAAAGGTCTTCTTTAAAGGGATTGTGAAAAGTAAAATGATCCATGTTACGGAGCAATGAGTTAAAATATAATTGAAAATTTCAAACCAAAGACATTAACTCTTGCTTACATTCATGGATTGCAAGAAGATCTCATTCTAAGGATCATTGTGCACAATGATAAGCAAAATAAATATTTTATAGGTCTAACACACAAGTGGCAAATGGTGAAAAGGTTCCAGAGTGGTGGTTTTAATTTTTTTCATATCTGCAAATGGATGATGATGCTAATTTTGCCCATTCGCTTTCCCAACTATATTTTGTGGCAATTTAGCAAATGTAATGTACATATTGTTACTTAGAACAAATGATAAAAACATCTGTTTGATTAAAAGATAAACTTTCATCAGAAGGTTTTACTCTTTAAACAGACAGTTTGTGTTGACATTGGATGGTAATGCTAAGCTTGGTTATTAGCTTTTGTAGTTGGCATTTGTGGAAGCATTATATTTATGAATTTACTGGAATTTACTTAAATTAATTACAATATAGAAACATCTGTTTGACTAGCAGGTTACTTTTAATCAGAACATTATTGATTTACTCTTTAAACTAACAATTTTTATTCACATTTGGACACTAATGCTACAAATAGCTTTGGCAGCTAGCATTTGTAGCAGTAGTGCATATAAAGAATCATTTACTTTGTTGCTTCTTCATAACAAAAAATAAATGAATAAAAAGCACCCTTAATAAACAGGTAATGTTTCATTCGAACATGCATTTTTATGCTTTTATACCCATTACCTTTGGAGGCTAGCAATCATGAAATTATATTTTTTGTACACTTACCAGAGCATTTTGTAGATTTATTTAGCAATTTTCTAGATACTTGAAATAAGAGATTATAAAAAGCACAAGAACTGAATACCATTAGCTTTTAACTGGAATAAGTGGTAGAGTACATACTTATTTGTGGGGAAAAAAACTTATTAGATATTGAAAAAGCACAAGAGCAAAGCAAAAATTTTCCAAATTATTATTTTTAAAATTTCTGCTTGTACAAACATTAAGGCTTACATGGTCATCAAGGAAAAGGAAACAGCTTATGGCACCATCAGAATAAGAATATTATAGACTAAAATAATAAGAGATGCACACTGTTAGGATCTTTACGATGTTTTATTCCAGCACAAGTTGTTTGTGTTGTAAAATGGCTGTGCAGCTAGGAATTAAGAGGAGAAGTACAAAATGGAAAATCAGAGACAATTCTAGCATTATACGTTTTAATCCCTATTGTGTTCATTTCCTAAAACCACATCTTTAAAACATTTCCCCTGCCTTCTTTGGAAACATAGTGAAAACATTGAAATTAAAATAAAAAAATAAAAGCAGTAAGATTATGCTTTATTTCAAGTCACTCTCACAATGGAGGGGAGTCTGAGGGGGACAGTGGATGAAACACATTTACAGTCTGATTCAAAATGTTTTCACCTACCTAATCAGGTAGCCCTTTTTTGTTTTTCACACAGTTTTTACCAACAGTGGCACAGCAGGAGGGCAGCAACTAAAATGCACCTTTCGTTTTGCATTAGTTTGATATTGATAACCTCTGCTCCTCCACGAAAGTTACAAATACCCTTTAGAACCACGACACGGGAACATTCGGGAGAGCTTCAATCGTTCGCGACGGTTGCTCCTTCCTCACTCACGTTTTACTTCGTCACCTCAATAATTTTCAGAAACGTACACCAAACCCAAAAGGTGTCGAGAGGAAACAGCATTATTTGAGATTGTATTCAACCGGCACGTCCGGTAAGGCTTGAGATCTCTTCTTCTAAATATTCATTATTTCAACAGTTTGCCACTGGACCCCTGTGTGTCACTGCACACATGGAGGTACAGCAGCTATAACCTTATAAGCACATTTCCAAAAATACAAAATAAAAATGAAAACACAGGGTAATACTGTAAAGTTAAGGTAAAATCCTTTCTTTTTTTCCTTAAACATTCATATTTCAAAATAATATTTTTTTTAAATGATCATGGACCACCAATGAGAGACACTGCAGTCATTTCTAACATTTTCTCAACTTTGTTATGTACAAGATTTAAACATAGCATGACATGGAGAAACAAAAACTGTTCACATAGTCTAAAAAAAAAAAAAAAAAAAAAATAAAACAAAAACATTTGAAATAAAAATTTGACCACTGGAGGTGAAACGGTTCTCGAAATGTGACGTCACAGAGCAACACGACATGAGTCTTATATATAAAAATGAAGGGTAAAGACGACCACACACACTCATTTAGGCAGGTTATGCTGTAAATTTACAGTTATGACACCTATAACTCTGTATGCCAAAATCTCTATTGTAGAATGCTAAACATTAGGGTAGCTTTCTATAAAATCAAGAAACAAAATGCACTTTCTCACCGCCAACAATAAGTCTTATATGGCTTAAATATCTGTTTTCTCCATTCAGCTTTGCTGAAATTACTGTCAGGACAGAAGTTTAATATCCTCCAGCAACATGAAAGTATTTTTGTGTGTGAGTTGCAGCGTAGTCGGGTAAACAGAGGAACCCACAAGGTCCAGTGCTGTCGATTTTCTTTTATCCGTTTCAGATTTATTTTATTTTGGTTTTTTAAAATCACAACTAAATGCTTCAGATCAACTATTAATATCAGACAGATAACCTGAATAAATATTAAAAGCAGATTTCAAACAATGATTTTATTTAAGAGAAAGGGTTATCCAAACGAACATGGACCTCGGTTAGAAAGAACGCTGCAAAAATACAAAATTTTACCAAGTATTTTTCATCTAGTTTCTAGTGCAAATGCCTTAGCATACTTTAAGTAGGACAAAATTAACAGCAAGATACAGCAGCTCGTTTTAAGTCAACAATTCCTTAATATTGATTTAAAAAGGTAAAAATTTTTTCATTTGTATGTGAAACTAGGATTTTATTTATATTGAAGAATTATTGACTGAAACATCACTTGTAAGTCAGTTTTGTTTTATTTCAAGTTGTCTATCTGCAGTAGAAACTAGGCAAAAAATAGTTGGTAAGATTTTGCGTTTTTGGGAGGTAACTGATTCCCTTTTAAGAATTAATAAACAGTGATTGATTGCATTGTTTTGGTTGAAGAATAAAATTTTGACCACTGGAGGTGAAACATGAAGTCGGCTGGATAATCTCAAAGAAAGTCACCGATTTCTATCAACCCAAAAAGGTTTACAGTGTTTGTTTCATTTCTGGTACTCCAAACTTCAGTGAAAGTTAATATTCACAAATGCAGAACCTCCCCAGAAATATAAAAATTACTCCAAAAAAGCATCAACGACTCATCCAGGAGGTCAGCGAACATCTAAAGCACGGCTGGCCTCCCTTGTCTCAGTAAAGGTTCCTAGTCAGTGCTCAACAATAATAAAGAACCTGGGCAAAATGTGTCAAGCTTTGCACCACAAAGGCCATTAAGGTCTGTTACAAACTGCCAAAGGAAATCTTGAACTTCCCCAAGAATTTTGGGAAACTTTTATTCTGTGAACCTGAGACAAAATAAATCTACCTTTGGGAAGGTCTTCTGACACATGATTCAAACCTGGTAGCATTTTGGAAAACAAGCTGTCAGATACGACTAATAATTAACTTGAACAGCAAATTTTGGTCTGCAGCAAAAAATCCTAAAGGAGGATTTTCTTCTGTTCATTCATCACCTCATCTCAAGCACACTTGAGATAAACCCACCTCCGAATGGCTCCAAAAAAAGTGTGGCCTAGTCAAAGCCTGGACTAAAACATGATGCTGTGTTATGATCTCAAATATGCAACGCATGCTGGAAAACTATCCGACGTGGCTGAGATGAAAAATAAAAAAATCTCCAAATGAACGTGGACCAAAACATGGCTGATATTGAGTTTCACATTAACAAATTAAATAATCAGTTTAAATTAGGTTTTTTTTGTTTGTACTGGGGTTATCTATGTCTGATACCAAGTTTTTTGATGATCTGAAACATAAGCGACAAAAATGCAAATAAAAATCTGAAAAGAAAAAAACGCCTAAAAGGGGTAAAATACTTTTCACAGCACTGTACATTTTAGATGACCAGTCTGCTCATCCTTTCCTACTTTTTCCATTGTTAAATTTTCAGCTTTCTGTTTTTTTTAAATAAATGTTTTGGTAAGTCCCATCTTCTTTCATCTAGCGACGCATTACAGCTACAATCCCTTTAGATTTTGAGCAGAAGTAGAAACATAATCCCACTTTTTCAGCCAGCTCTGCCACATTATCAGACACATGGACAGAAACAGTCCTGATGATTTAAAAACAACATCCCCTGGCCCCCAAATAAAGACAACAAATATAATGGCGGTCGTTGCGAAGATATGCGGGTTAAAAGGAAGAAATTAAAAATAAATTAAACGATTGACAGCTACCATTTCGAAGTCTTTCCTGGGGCGGGGAGCAGTTAGGGCAGTATGGATCCTTAGTGCAATGAAGGCTGCGTCACCTCAACATTTAAACAGCCACCTGCCCTGCAACGTGTAGCCAGCTGAATCATCGGCGGGCTCAAAGAGAGGTCCAGGGGGGGCTTCGGCGACTCTCGCGAGGAAGAAGAGTGAGGGCGTTTAGCTTCTAGTCGAACGGACATGTCCAGACGTACTGCAAACTCTGAAAAACTACAACGGCTGAAGCCTCGGAGAGGGGGGAGCGAGTCCGGTCCTGAGCCTCATTTCATCGCCTTCCACTAAAAGTCATGTAAGTGTCCACATGTATGAGAACGTGTAAACATTAAAATGTGAACGGTGAGGGGAAGCGAATGTGTGGCGTTGGGTCTGTGTGCGAGTTACCTATCTGTGTGACTGTTGTCGTATTTTATGGACTTTTGAAATCTGTGTTCATGATTTAGTTTTTCCTTGATTCCTGTCAGGTCTCTCCAATGCTGCAGATGTACATTCATCCATCGTAGAAGAAGGGAGGCAAAGGGAGGGGAAGGGGTTAAAGTGTGACGTTGGGTCACACACACACATGGCGACTGATCCTGAGGCTTTTCCAGTGGTCCGATAAAGACTCCCGGCTCGTCCGTGCGTTCAAAATAAACAGCAGTAGAGGTACTGGAGGACATTGTACCACATGTAGCCAGAGGCAAAAGCAAACGACTGGACCATGCACAGCCACATGGGGTCAAGGGTCATCTGCCGGGAAGCCGCCTCCTTCTGGCCATCTGGAGGAGGGAATGATCCTGGAGGGAAATGGAGAAATCATTTTACTCTGAAATTAAATTTTTATGCTTTATATTAATCTCATCGAGGTGATACACTACAAAAACAAAGTCTAACCAAGTATGTGAAAATTTCTCGTGGAAATATCCTAGTACACTTGAAATAAGACAAAACTGATTTACAACTAACTTTTCAGAAAGAAATAGAAGCTTGTTTTAAGCCAATAATTCCTTAAGATTGATGAAAAAATATTTGCTATAAGTATAATAATAAATTTGGTAGTAAAACAAGAAATTTTTCCCACATTATAAGTAAGATTAATAAGGCTTATTATTAATATAACGCATTATAAGTTGGGTGAAATGTCTTGCTCCACTGGCAGATTATTTCACTTATAACGAGTATTTTCTCATCAATATTAAGGAATTATTGACTCAAAACAATCTCCAATTTCTTGCAAAAAATATTTGCACATTCATGTTTTTTGGGGTTAATTTTTAACATTTCCATACACAAGTAAAAAAAACACAAAAAAACCCATACATTGCTCAAAACAAACAAAAAAAGTGAAAGGACAAACTAAGACAGAAATAGATAAATATTTAACTTCCTGTCAATGCCAAGAATACAAAGTGTAGATGGAAGCATAAGCGTATTATCTTATTATACCTTCACTTTTTTATATTCATACTGTATTATCAAAATCAAAACAGTTGAGTGTGTCGACAAACTCTTACTCATATTTAAATCTTATAGCATTTGATTAGCAGGTGATTTTGATACTTTAATTTAAAGAGTGAAAACACAGTTTTTAACTCCTCACAACAATTATCTGAATCCCTCTAATTGAAGTACAATTATTTTTAATATTTGTCCTGACCTTCAGCTTTTTAAACAATATTTTGACTTGTAAGTTACTAAGATATTTACACTAGAAATTAGACCAAAAATACAAAAGATTTTGCGTTTCTGCAGTGTAGTTTTTGGTAAAGCTTGACCAGCAGTGACCGGTTAACTAACTTTGCATTTGAGTAATGATCAATTTTAGCTGAACAAACCTACCTGTGTTGTAGAAGTGAGCCAACAACTCTTCTTTCTCCACAAACCTCTGATACAGCCAGTCAGTCAGGGCCTCTGCCTCCATAGGAACCTCTTTTATTGGGTACATCCTGAAGCAGAACAGGAAGATGGAAAAGACATTAAAAAAAAGTATTTCTGTGTAAGTTGGAGTCCCAGACCTGCAGAGGAAAAGATGAAGGCATTTTTCATATAACAGAAGCTAGGGCTGAAAATTAAAATCGCAGATATTTTTCATATGAGATACAATTTATTTTTTCCTCACTTTCTTTTCTAAAAAAAATTACAAATCATTTGTAAAAATATTTTCTATCATTTGTAACAAATGATAGAAAATATTTTCAAAACCCGACTATAAGGGTTACGCTACGAGAATTTTTGTTTATTGACAAAAATATTTTCATATTATTAGCAGAATAAAGACACAGTCTTATCATTTAGTGTCTTAACATTTATTGTATTTTTTTAAATACAATTTAAAAAAAAGCTTCATTAGCATTACGATATAATGCAAGCAACTTAGTCCAAGGGCTACTTCTTTGATTTTGCACAACTGTTTCAAAGTCCTGCTATTGATAATAATTTTATGGTGATATGTTAAAAGATTAAGTATTTCAATTAAGTGTTATCTGTAAAACTTATACCAAAGCATAATGTCACAAAATGCTCAACATTCCTCATTTTACTCATCACTCTGAACCATGGAAAACCAAGAAATGCATTGTTGGTGAAAAAAAAAAAGATTTTTCCATAAAATGAAAGCTTAAAAAAAAAAAAAAAAATAATTAAATTGATAAAAATCAATTTATCGCCTAGACCTAGCTGCATGAATCCGAGTGTAAACAATGGACCTAAAACACAAAACAGAACTTTTTACAGCAACTAATGTTCGGAGGCGAACATTTATAAATTTGATTCTGACTCAGCCTGATTTTTAACGCACATTTATAGAAATTACTTTGAAAAATAACCTTTATTTAAATAAAAATGTCACATTTACCCAGTCCTCACTTTCAGGTAATTTTACACCATAAGAAAACGGAGTTTAATAGGTTGTCCTTCAAATTACCCACTAAAATCTGGTGTTTTTAACCCAAACTTGGCTGCAGTCAGAGTCATCAAACAAGCAGGAACATAAACTCTGCTGCATTTAGCACCAAAAGACTCACCAGTACTGTATAAAAAACATTCAGAAACTATTAAAGCCTAAAACTCAAACAATGAATGCTAAAACTGCTCCCTAACGGAGTGTTCCACCTCATGCTGGTGTTTGTTACAGCTGTCTGTGTTTGCTGATTTTCTTTTTTCCCTTTTTGTGGATTCATTAGCTGGTAGCCTCAGTGGAGCACCACAGAGAGGCAGAAGTGCTGAGGAGAGCCCCCGACAGCAGACAGACTCATGGAGCTCCGCTAAATGACTCACAAGGGAGTGGGAGGACCGAGTCAGAAAAAAAAAACATCTAACTGCTAAAGTTCAGTCAGTTCAGCCATCAAGAAAGTGAGAAGTCAGTCGCAATTCAGCGAGAAGCTGCACTTTAAAAAGCCTCAGCGATTCAGCTTCATATGTGGAGGCTGGAAAGTTCTCAGCATTTCCTAAATGCAGACGGGAACGGTGAAAAGGAGCCAAGAGCGGGGACAAGTAGAGGTATGAACACACCATTACCAGCAGTTATGCTCTGCAATAAGCATTTTGTCGACGGAAAATAAAAAATATTTTAACAGCTCATAACTAAAATGTTTGTTTATTTTCCATCCGGGGGAAAAATGGTTAAAAGCTACTGAATGTTGAGCCTCTTTACAGGTGAGAAATTTAGGGATTTTGTGTAAATAAAGCAGAAATTTTGCAGAAGCTCTCATTAACTAAATGGATTCATTACACTATAAAAAATAACAAAAAAAATCTTTGTATTTTTTTGTATGAAATAAAAATCCAGAATGCAGAATAAAATAATAATAATGTTTGCAAATAAAATAGCCAGGAAAAAAGAAGTGAATGTGTTTATTTCCGCTTTTTAATATGATTTTCTTCACTCTTTTATGATTCAACCAGCTTTATTAAGCTTATTAAAACCTGAGTAATAAGTTGTAAGTACTGCCCCTTTAGTTTTAATTTTGCAATTATACCTCAGTCCGATAAGTGATCAAAAGAAAGTAAATTTAGAAATCTCTAATCACAATAATGTCACAATTCTGGGGCAAAAAACATTGAACTATATATTGAAAATACTGTTTGGTTTTCAACGATTAATACAAAATTACTACAACTTATTTTATTCATCTAGGAAAACAAACATTCAAATATATTTTTTCCTTCCACAGAATGTTTTCCACAAAAACTACATATCAGTTATCAATAATATGAAATAATATCATTAATGATCCCAGGAAAACAAGAGATGCTAAATGGAAAAGGTGACTTTCAGGCGCAGTCATGGAGCTGCTGTCGGTGAAATCTCGTCTCCTGCCAGTAGGGGTCTCTACTGGGCTGCATTTGCGCACCAGACAGCTCGTGGTCACCTTCAAACAGAGGTTACAATCTCCTCCCTCAGATAAGCACTTCTTTCTCTGCACTCAACATTTCCTGTCCACATAATGCCCACCATGAAGGTAAAGGGAACCAGTTTGGACTTTTATATGATCATGGGATTTAGAATGAGGTTTGTTTTAAACATGACAGACAAGAGTTTCATGGTCTACTGTCACAAACAGTAACTAGGACATGAAATACTGATAAATAATTGTTTAAAAGTGTTCATGTCTAATTCTTTAATAATACTGTAATTTTAATCAGTAGTTCATAGACCTGTCACAATAATCAATAAGTCAATTAATCGCATGATCAATTAAAACAAACTCAATTATCTCCATTGACATGATTTATCATTTATCTCTTTTTTTCTCTTTCTACCAAAAACTGGATGATAAAAGTCGTCAGTTTGGTGCTTTGGTCACAATTAGCCCTTTTTTTGAAGGACAATTTTGTTTACAAAAACTTCACGATTCATTTTATGTGTAGTTTTGTTTATTTATTTTGGATATTTAAAAATATTAAATGTTCATTAGACTTTAGAGTTAACAGATCTTTTAGAATGTGCTCTTGCATCATTATTTTTTCATTATCGTTTTATTACTTAAAAATGTTCTCAAAACAACATTATCGTGTATATTTATCGTCCAGCAAAATTTGTTATCGTGATATGATTAGTAGTGCATGTTCTTCACTTAAACTCCGTTTTGTGCTGCGTTTCTTAGAGAGTAAAAGCATACAAAGCAAATATCATTCCAATCAGTAGAGAGCTGATTAATTAATCCATCCATCCATCCATTTTCTGTTCACCCTTGTCCCTAATGGGGTCGGGAGGGTTGCTGGTGCCCATCTCCAGCTACGTTCCGGGCGAGAGGCGGGGTACACCCTGGACAGGTCGCCAGTCTGTCGCAGGGCAACACAGAGACATACAGGACAAACAACCATTCACACACACACTCACACCTAGGGAGAATTTAGAGAGACCAATTGACCTGACAGTCATGTTTTTGGACTGTGGGAGGAAGCCGGAGTACCCGGAGAGAACCCACGCATGCACAGGGAGAACATGCAAACTCCATGCAGAAAGACCCCGGCCGGGAATCGAACCCAGGACCTTCTTGCTGCAAGGCAACAGTGCCACCAACTGCGCCACTGTGCAGCCCACTGATTAATTAATGAACCTATAAAATAAATTACTCTTATAATCATTGTTTCTTGCATATTTAAGTCACACTAATGTATTAAGCATTATTGCTTTTATGTAGCATTGACTAAGCAGGTGTATCTGGGGGATCTCTGTACAGTAGTTAGTTTTTTAACGGACAAAAGCACTTTCTACACAGCAGCAACCTACAAGGTGGCAAGTTTGAACAAGATCTCAACTATGTAGAGAAAAATTCCCAGAATGTGTGAAATGCCAGGAACATTCAGGAAGAAATCTTACCCAATTCTGAGAACGACATTTTCTCTTTTTTGATTAAATGATTTCAGAACAACAAGAACAAACCTTGGTGTTGTCAAACTTGATAGTTTGATTAGAGGTAAAGGAAAGTCGTTTCTCAAAGCTATCAGGTGTCGTTCAGGTCAATCATGTTCCAGAGGAACCACTCACACAGATATCTGGTCAAAATACTTGGAAAAGAGGAAAAATGCATTCACTCAATACACTTTGATCTATGAAGCACAAACACCTATTACTTTCTTGATAATAAATTAAATCGACGCATAAATCCATATTACTTCTTGTAAAGATCCAAACCCGAAGGGGTTAACCAAGTTCTTTCATTACATCAACGTAGTAAAATGAACGAGTGAATATGATTAATTACCCAATGCAAAACGGGTAAACCTAGAAAGAGCCTCACACCTTCCTAGAGGCTCCGAGCTCGGAAACGTAAGCCGATAGCAAGGGGAGAAACAAAAGCCGGCCCTGGCCAGTTATTAGTCGCGTTGGAGCATTTATGGGCTTGGGTAGCAGGTGGCTGCCGCGGCGCTTTCATGCAGCTGAAATATTCATGCAGAAATCAGATTCGTCTGCTGCTCAGAGCAGCTGCACAAGCTGTTTTAGCAGCTGAGGTTTGAAGGAGAGCCCCCACCGATTCGGGTCCAAAAGAAACAGCAACGCACTTTAATAGAGAGAGGGCAAGCGCTAATCTGCCGCTTTCACTGGATCATCAGCCAGCTTTGTTTTGAGAAGAGCCACTGTGGCCACATCTGCAGAAACGCCAGCGGATGACCACTTATGATGAAAATTAGCAGGCGAGGGGAAAGTTGAAGGGCTTCAGAAAACACCTGATCTCTAAATATATCCTCCACTAGTCATTTGTTTAGGCAGCCGCTTATTTTCTAAGCGGTTTCTTCCAGTAAACCCAAGGTGAGGAATGTTATCAACCTCAGTCTTCTTTGGTAAATATTGTAATAAAAGGACCACACGTAAAAATAAAAGCTCTTTCGTTACCTTGCAAAAGGAGTCATACACTTTAAACCTTTCCACATCGTTTATGTTACAACAAACTTCAACGCAACTTAACGGGATTCTTATGTAGATCAATGCAAAGTGGTGCAAACAATCATTAAACGGAAGAAAAATGAGGTGCAACTTCCCAAAGATTTGTAAGGTTCTGAAAAGTGTGGCATGCATACGTATGCAATAGGAGGGAGACTTTAACGAGTTCATTTTGATTAATTAACATTGATTTTGACGTGTCAGTTTTGAAAAATTAATTACATAGGTCATGCGTTAAAATTGTTTACATAATTAATGATTTTTTTTTTTAAATGCACACAAAAGTCCTGAGCTGGAAACTTTGTCATTTTTCTGACGCTTGTAAATCTGATGCACAAGCAGCATCCAAAAATAAAATGACGGATGAAAAAGAAACGCTTTGTTTGGTTCACTGGGGGTTAATTTTTGTTTAAAAAAAACAATCTGATGGGCTGCTTGAAAAGACTATTGTTGTGTACAAATTGTGCTAAAAAGAGTTAGCCTATCAGCATTAAAGAAAGTTCCAAGAATGATCAGCGGCTCCTGAAACATTTGAAAACTGACTGGGTGTAACAGCGCTTTGCACCAATTTGACGGTTGAAGTACCTTAATAACAGATTTCAAGTCAAAAATAAACATTTTTGACTTGGAAAAAAATTCAAGCTTTTAAAAAACCTGACCTACCAATTACAGTTTTGGCCAATTGAGATTTTTTTGCTCTGAAACGTTGCTAAATATAGCAACAAAGTCACTATGTTGGCAACAGTGTGGTGTCTATTTTTAAACGTTCACGTGCAGACGTGACCTGGTGGTCTGTCAGTCAGCTCTCTCTGTCATAGCAGAGTAAAAGGAGACAGTGGTTGATTTTCAGACTTTTGCAGACGTGTCCAAAATTAAGAATCTCTGGATTTCTTAACCCTAAAATACAGTGCAACCAATTGCTTCGTGAGCAGTTCTTTAAAAATTTTCGGAATAGAGGAAACTCGCTGGGACTGGAAAAACTAACGTGCCTTAACAAGACTGAACAGCAGCTTTGAGAATCTCTGGGAGCCTTAAATATCATAGGAACTGAAGTCAGGGCTTACTAATGCAGGGATCTGTGTCTTGACTTTACAGTTTCTACAGCTCTGGACAAAACTAATTTATCTGATTTTACTTTTTATAGGTATATTTTTGAGTAAAATGAACAATGTTCTTTTATTCTATGAACAACTGACAACATGTCTCTGAAATACCCCCCCCCCCAAAAAACTAGTATTTATTTGCAGAAAATGAGAAATGGTCAAAATAACAAAAAAAGGTGCTTTCAGACCTCAAATAACACAAAGAAAACAATTTCATATTTATTTAGAAACAACAACACTAAAGTTTTAACTCACTGCAATGGTCTCTTAATTTTTTTCCAGAGCTGTATTTACCTGTCTTTTCATTTTCTCCATCTTAATCTTAAGGGTTTTGTATAGTTGTATATTTCTGGATTTAAGTGTAATGTTAAGATTCAATAATAAAAAAAAACATATATAAAAAACTGAATATGCATGATTGATTTGAGTGTCATATATATAGAGAAAAATTAGCAAATAGCATTGATTAATTTACAGCATCACGATTGTTCCAAAATGCCAAGTTAAGCCGACTGAGGATTTGCCAGCCAGTGCCAAACAATGTTCCCCTCAGAGAAACAGAAACACCGCTGTAAGGAATCTGAAGATGCTGGTGTTTGTGTTTGCAGGGTACAGTAGTGATGACGGCGGTGGAGGTGTGTTGGCGTTCGGCCACGGCTGCGCTCTCAGCTCCACTCTAACCCACTTGGCACTGGCCTGCTCGGTAACCTGACGCCCAAAGACAGACAGCTGAGGGGAGCTGGAGTTTCTGCTGTCAGGAAACTTCAGCGTCAGGCTTTCACCACGTGACGACCTGCGCTACACGCAAACGATTAATTACATCCTTACATGTGACGCCTCAGCGTGTATAATTACAGCAGGAGTTGCTGAGGAGTTAACACCTGAAGCGAAAAGATTAAATTGCACAACATGTTGTATAATTTAACTAATGGCTGAAACAATTAATTGGATTAATCGTAAAAATTCAGTTATTGAAATACAATAACTGATTGTATTTTAACAATTAAAGTAACAGAATAATTGTTAAAAAAAAGAAGTAATTTGCTGGAAAAAAAACATATTCAGAGCAGTAATTAAGCCAAAACACATGTTGCATTTAAGATGAAAGCATCTTTATCTGCAAATATTTTCATAATTTTAGTTTCCCCTGGTTCAAATACAAATGCTATGTTATTGCATTTAAGGCAATATAATGTTTATTTGTTTATTTTAAAAGAATTTGAATTTTTTGCATCTTCTTATGCATTTCTAATATTGCAAAAAAGGCTTAAGTGGTTAAATGAAAAGTATGGAGAGTGTGCCAATTTTTTTATCCGATTAATCATCAGAATAATCAATAGAATAATCGATTACTAAAGTAATAAGATGCTAGTTCCTCATTTAGCAGGCTAGTTGGAAAGCTGACCATACCAACTCGGCCTTGCACGGACCATTTAGCTTCTGTGCAGCTCTTGAGATTTTGTTTCCACTCTAAACTTGCCAAGGAAGCTAATTGAACTTGACTTTGGCTGTAAAAGTCTGCTTTCTACACAAGGCTGTTTGGAGTGATGCCAGTCATTGTTTTGGTCTATTAGGCTCAAATCTCTGGTGGGAAAAACCTTCAAAAAACAAACAAGGGAGTCGCTTTCAAACAGTGACGCCTGAGCTTTTATGCATCATTCAGAAACAGTCAAGAAGTTTCCTTAATAGAGATCGCTGCTAACTTGATGTGGAGTCCAAGAACCCTTACCAGCAATCAGACAGAGACCTAGGAGCAGCTGACGTTCGATCAGTAAGAGCTCCATTTGGCCGTTCACAGTGTTTCCTCCATGTCAAGACTTTCTCTGTTCCAGGAAGTGGCTTGGCGCAGAGCGACAGGCGTCACCCAAACGTAAAGAGATGGAAAACTCCTCAAGTCAACGGAGCAAAATTTAATCACAAAGCAGAAATAAACTCAAAGATATTTAACATGTTCATATTTGCTATGAATTCTTGCATTTTACTTATTTTTTTCATTTTTTATTATTTACTATTTTTATTTTTTAGTGATTCATTTTATTATCTTTTTTCACTTAAATTTATTAGGGCTGCAGATAAAAGTTTTTTGTAATTGGCTATTCTGACGATTAATCGGGGAAAAAAAAGATCACATTCTACAAATTTTTTATACAACTACTTAAGCTTTTTTATGCAATATTAGAAATGTGTTAAAAATACCAATAAGCAAATCATTTACTTTTTTAAATGAGAACAAACTGCAATAACAGCATTCCTTTAGTGTATGCTTAATCATTTGTAGCATCTTCTAACATCTGCATTTGAAAATTTCAGTCCTTTCTGCTCGACTTATCAAAATAGTGGATCTGTCGATTACTTTATAGTAATCAACAGTTAATAATTGGATAGCAAAATGCGGCAATTATTTCAATAATCAATTCATCATGATTAATCAAAGTAATTGTTTCAGCCTTAATATTTATTTGTTAAAATCAGTGGTAGGAGAAAGCTTGATTATTAGCTTATTGGTATGAACTTATTTTATTTGCTATAATAATAATAATAATAATAATATATATTGATTCTACTTTAACGATCTTTTTCCTCTGGTTCCCACCTCTCTTTAGTCCTAGTTTTAAAGTTGCACTCTTTCGATGAACATCTGTACAGAGGAGAACGATGACAGTGACCAGAATTTAATTTCCTTTCACCGGTCTACCATGAGTCAGCACAATGTTACAAAAACTCTCACGTTCCTACTGAGATTACACCTCTCGGTTATGCTTAAAAACGAACAGAAGATCATGGATATGGTGGTAATGCTGAATTATCTTATCTTCAGTCTGCATAAAATTAAGCGGCCTGAAACGTGATGTGGAGCAGCAAACGTATTTTTCATGTCTACGTGGCTTGAGCGAACTTTCCCCCCATATACCTGCCCATATACCTCCGTTATCAGAGCAGGAGGCGGGTTGAAGAGGGCAATAAAAGCTTTGTTACCGGTGGATCTGGACTATATGGGCGGGTCTGACTGGATAATCATGCAGATGTCAGCAAACAGCCCAACGTATGACTGTTCATGGTCAAGGTCAGTGAAAGAGGAAGTTGATGTGGCTCCTGATCAAGAGAATATTAGAAGAAACATTTACAGACTGATATATTCTGGATCAGAATGAAGATCCAAAACACATAAGCAGCATTAAATATTCTGCACTTTTAACTGCATTTCTTATTTAACCCTTTAAGGCCCAAGTTTCAAATCTCCACCTGGATATTTTTGCTTTTTTAAATTGTACAAAGTTCTTTAAATGTGCTGTGAGTAAATATTTTCCATTAAACAAAATAAGGTTTAATGGAAACACTGCGATTGGGAAACTGAGTTTTTCGACACTAGCAGAGCATGTACAAAGTTTTGCCCACATTTGGAATTGAAACGGAGCTAGTGATACTTTAGGCCCGTTTCTCTTTTAAGTGACATTTTAAGCCATTTTATCCTTATTAGCTGTGAAAAACAGCAGACGTTAGATAAAAAATCAGGTGATTTCTGTCAATAAACTTAAGTTGGGTCCTCACAAGGTATTCATTAATATTTATTTAAGTTCAATAAATGTTAATGAACTTAAACATGCGACCAAAACAACCAGAAAACGTCTCATCCTTTTCAGTCCCAGTGACTGTACTGGAAGAAATGATAACAACAATTGAGCTGAGTCTTACTGGGAAATATGCCAAAGCCTTTAATGTGAGCTTTTCTCTCTACTGATTAAATATAATAAAGGTTGGACTTTCCCAAAATTTTCATTATGAATTATCCTACTACAAGATTAATTTATTCTAATCCTTTTTACTCTTTACCCCAGCGTACCAATACATGTTAAGTGTATTAAATCTAGAAAATGTGCATTTAAAATGAATATTTTAGCTTTGTTAATGCTACTTTTTCATCAATTCTGTGAATGAGCTTTAGTTTTAGCACATTTTTCTATGGTAAGTTAACCCCAATAAATTTTTGATCCTTGGGAAAAAGTGTTTTATACTCCAAAGACACTCATTACAACTGTGTGAACAATATGAAGGATTTAATCCTGAGCTTGTCTGGGTTATTAATTAGCTTGGCCGGAGTAGAAAAAAGGTGAAGAAAGTCAAATATTTTGTAATAAGTACTTGGAGACAATTCCTTCTTTTGATGTGCAGCAAATCAGTATTTATTGCTGCAAACCTATCAAGCTTTGTGTTCAACAGCCACCATGTGATGACCAGGCAGTCAGACTCCATAAATCAAACTTCAGATATTTCCAAAAAGCAGCTTTAAGAAAACCAAACACCAGCAAAAAAAAAAGAGAAAGAAGAAGAGATGGTGCATTTAAAGGAAAACGGATTTTAGCGTATTTAACACCCACTTCTGCCCTCGTTCGGCCTCTGTACTCCCACGTAGCTTTCCCATCTGCCATTCACAGAGGGCTTATGATGCTGCAATCTGGGAGGCTGAGATTATACGGAAAGAGAGAGGACAGGGGGGACAGCGATGGGAGGGTGGGGCTGATGGGAGGGGGGGAAGAGGAGGAGGAAGGCGGATTTGAAAAAGTGAAGAGCCCTTGATGTGGATTCCTCCAGAATATTACTCAATATTCATGAACAGATGCAGCCTATAGAGCCCCTACAGATGATAACACAGTGGAGGATGGACGGCCTCTATTAAGGCTGGCTGACACTGAAACAAGCAGGGTGATGATGTTGGATTTCAAACACACATGCATTAAAATGTCTTGTTCTGTTTTCCAGTGGTGCCTGAACTCACCGACGTGGGTCTACTGAAGAGGACAACGAAAAGACGGGCAGTGAGGACATGTAAACAACAGAAATGGCTACAAAGACGAGAGAAAAACACGCAATAAATATGAGATTCTGTTAATAAATGACTAAAATGGTGAGAAATCAGTCAGAAATGTGTGCTTCCACTAATATGTTGTCAATAACTAAGATTCTATGTTTATGGTCTGAATACAGGCTGAGAGTTATTGCAGGAATCAAATGAAGAAGCAAATAAATCAATCCCACTAAATAGCACAGCAATAAATGAACCATATACAAGTTATGTGTCATTTTAGAGCATTAAATATACAGACCAACTTCAAAAGCAAGCCTGTATTAATTAATTGGGACTAAAATGTGTTAATTTCAATTAATTAACTAGATTTTAAAGTGTAATTTATTATTATTTTTAACAATTTCATTTTCTTCTTTCTATGCAGAAATTCCGACCTAGAAATTTTGTATTGTGTTTCAGGTAAATCTGATGAACATGCCATATCTGCAAACAAAAAAATGGACAACAAAGCTGTTTCTTTTGGCCCGCCAGGGATTCATTTTTGCTTCAACAAACGATCTGGTGGGACGCTGGAAAAGAATGGTCTGTCAGATATACCAGGATTCCAGGTTTATCTGAAAGACCTTTTCCCCAATTTGATGGTTGAATAACCTAAATAATAGAATAAAAGAAAGATATGCTAGTTGTTAAGCTATGTAGCTATTTTATCAATACTTTTGCAGCAAAATACAACTGTAGATCTTTGAAAAGCAGAAGTAGAGCCTACTGCACAACCAACAAGAATCCAGAAAGTGGTTTCAACAACAACAACTTTTCCAGGAGTCATTGTATGGAGCATACAGCTGTAAAACCAGCTGACCAAATTCCTGGAGCTCAGATGGGGTTGCTAGGTAACAGGCTGGGATTCGCTGGGGTTGCTAGGTAACAGCCTGGGCTTTGCGAGGGTTGCTAGTCAAGGGACAGTGTCTGCTCATTTGTGACGTTTTTGAAATGGCTCATTTTCCAGACACCAAAAAACATTAGCTTGTTGCCAGAAAATGGCGTGGTGGTTTCTTTTAAGCACTTGGACTTGTTTTTAGAAGTAGTGGAAACCCAAACGGAAGTACAGACATTTTCAAAATATAAATTTTACATAATATGTCCACTTTAAAAGAAAAATTGTAATGTGGTAAAATCCTGCTTGACTTGAAGATCAGACAAAAACTCAAAATCGGTGCAGCTTTTAAAACGTGATTTGTAGACAAAACTCTACCCTCTACAGCTGAACAACAGAAAAGCCTATTTGTTTATCTTGTTAATTTCTTTTCTTTACATGGATAAAAAAATGCAGAGAATTGTGATGTTCATGCTATGATTGCCAAAAGGATTATAAGGAAAAACAAATATAAGACGAGCTGCTCTTGTAGTAAAATCTGTCCTTAAATGACACAGCAGAAGCAAAGCTGTAGGGTGGCACAGCGGTCTAACTGCCTCTGCTATCATCACCACCACCACAGTGAATCACACTGCTCCCCCCCCCACTGTGCTTCCTTGATCAGCAGCCACATTAATTCTCTTGTTGACTCTGCACCTGAACCAGCGTGGGTCTAACTTCTCAGCGATCAGCATCGTCTACACGCCTGGAGCGCTCCTTGTCCGTCCCAGAGTAAAAACCTGCTGACTCAGCTGATCGTATTGATGGCTGATTAGAGCGTCCTGTAAAAAAGGGAGGAGCTAAAGATGCTTTCATTACAGATTTAATGAGTCCTTTGGTTTGTTGCCCGAGTGGACAGAGAATCCTCTAGAGAAATGCGAGCCTGGCTTCATAAATCACCTTTTTTTTTTTGGTCCTATCGCCGCCCAGACGGAGAAGCACAAACACACACACCCTCGCATATCAGGAAAGGTCATGACGACTTCAACCTGATGATCTTTGATCTTTTCTGATCCAGCCGGCAAAGAAAACACACAAAGGTCGACTTTCCCCTCGAACCGTGACCAAAAAAAAAAAAAAATGTAATCAGGGCCAACCATCACCGAGGTCTCAGGTGGATAACAGAGGAGAATCTGTGGGGCAAGGAGAACGGGACAGCACGGAGGAAAAACTGCATCACTTCACACAAGAGCAAAGATATTTTTATCCGCTGGATACAAGGTGGCGACTGTATACGAGGATGTTGCATATTTTACATTCTGTCACGAGGCACATGTTTTTTTAGCAAGATAAACTGCTCCATAAGCAAATGAAAGCCTCCTTACTTTATCGTATATGTTATGACAAATTTTTGCATATTTGCAGCAGTTTATTTGCATAACCAAGCATAGTTATGGACTTTTCTCACAGAGCGACAAAGTGATGAATTGTTGGACAAGAACCAATGAGAAAAGAGAGAATGTAATCAGGTTCTTACCTGTAATGTACATGTGTGACTGTAGGAGGCCTGTAGCCAAAGATCCACGTCTGGATGTCCATCGGTCTTGCTTTGGGGTACGCTATGGTCACATCTATAACCCACTGCAGGCCTTTACTTTTATTAACTGTCATGAAAGAAGGGAAAAAATGGGATTTGTGAAGATAAATAGCAAAATCTAATTCAAAATTCACATATTATTCTAACAGTGAACTGAATTTTAGTTCCAGACTTACGTTTCTCAGTCTGTTTTTATATGATCACGTTTAAAATCTAAACACAAAATTTCACTATAAATTTTGGAGAGACAATTCAGTGGACAACAGGATTTATATATGGAGCCTGTACAAATCCCTGACTGAAAAGACAAAGGAAAAAGGGAAAAAAGGACTTGCAACTTTAACCGCGTTAAAGTTTAGACATGATGGGAATGCACAACCATCATACCGCTCAGGAAGGATGTGGCTTCTGTGCCCCAGAAATGAAAGTGTTTTGGTCCAAAATGTGCAAATCAACTTCAGAACAAAAGCCAAAGAAGCTGGCAAGACAGTGTAATTATCCACAGTCAAACTGTCCTTCAAAGACCTTCATTTTTGAAGACATGTCCTGTGGTCTGGTGGCCATAATGACCATTGTTAAATTTAAAGGAAAAAGTGGGACGGTTGCAAGGAACACCATTCCATCTGTGAAGTTTGAGGGTGGCAGCATCATGTTGTGGGGTTGTTTTGCTGCAGGCGGAACTGATGCATTTTATAAAATAGATGTCATCATGACTACACAACATTATGTAGAAATAATGAAGAAATATCTAAAGACCAGCCAAATGGGTCTTACAAATGGACAATAACCCTAAGCATCCAGCCAAAGTGGATATAAAGTAGCTTAAAAAGAACAAATGTTAATGTTTTTGTGTGGCCATCACAAATCTCTGATCTCGGTCCTATGAAAAAGTTTTAGGAAAATCTGAAAGGGATATGAGGGAGTGAAGCGACCTGCAAACCTGGCTGAGTTACACCAGTTCTGGACACAAACTCCAGCAAACTATTGTGAGACGTTTGTGGAAAAAATCCAAAATGTTTGAGCCAAGTCATACAGTTCAAAGGCAACGCTACCAAATACTGAGAATACTTCTGGTTTTGAAGACATTAATAAATAAATCTCTTACATATTTCATTCATTATTTTGACATTAAGCAAATAGAAATACATTTAGTAATTCAAACTGACCTAAAACGAGAGAAGTTTCATTTAACTTCAGACAGTGAGAAAGAATCTAAACTTCTGCTTTCAGCTGTATTTTTACACACACTCTTTTTCCCTATTTCATAGCCATTCAGACCCGAATAATACTTTAAATGAAATTTCAGATGTGTCGTTAAACTGTGTCATTAAAATAAAAAATGCAATGAGGCTGAAAGGTTGGTGACGGCTGATGGGATACGGATGGGAATCTGCTGCAGGGATACTTGGCTGGGTCAGTTCTGTAGCAACACATTTAGGTAAATTAGATGTTGTGCAGCAACATCTAATTTAGATTAGATGTTTAGCAGCAAGGTCGGCTCATCTAATCTTTATTATACATCTCGCTTAGAGCAAAACTACGTAATTAATTTGTTATGAAATATCTTGAAATCATGACAAAACAGGCAGTTCAGAAGAGCAACAACATGAGTCACTTCTGGAGAACAGTGATGGGAAAATCTCCAACCAAGAGGAAGACCTCATTCCAGTCTCAACATGTTAAAGAAGAGCCGATTTCCTGGACACACAGACAGACTTTGCAACAACCTTAAAGGAAAACAAGCTAAATAACCTTCGGAAGTTTCTGTTCATGTCGGTGATAAATGTGGAATATGTTAGCAGTGCCCAGTAACTTTTCTTTCATAATGCAATAGATTATGTCACATTAGGTGGTTTACCCTGGCTCCCTGTTCTTTAGAGTATGTATTAGTGAGTCTGAGTGGATGCAATTAAGGGCGCTGGTGTTTTGTTGCATAAAACCGGAGTTTGCTACGACACCTTTCGCACCGACAGAGGCAGATTTTGTGGGCGGGACATTTTTGTTCAGGTTAAGAACATAATTGCTGCATCTGTAATCAGGTTGGTCAGAGGGAAAGATGGAAATTTGTAGAAATAAGGTTCTTTTTTGTGTCAAAAAAGCTGAAAATATTTTTAACAATAAAACACTTTGGAAAAAGTGGGTTTTGTCCACAATCAACAAGATTACACGTAGGTGTTATATTGGGTAAAATTTAAGACTTATGTCTGAATGTTTTTAACTTTAATTTTGATACATCAATATTTAAAAATAAGTGTGCGAGTGACAGATCTCTAGTCTCTACATACAAGTGGGTAACTGAGAAGGAAAAATGTTTTTTGTGCTTATAAATAATAAGCAAATATATTCTGCTGTGATCAATCTTCTTGAAAAATTTGATCATTCCAATTTGTAAATGCATGTTTAGTAAGTTTAATGTACTATTTAGCTTATTACACCTTTCAGTTATGTCATATTTTTATAAAAACTGACATATTTTGTCACATATGTTCATTAGTAATGAAGCTAGCTCCTCTTGGCTACTGGTAAAACAGGAGGCATATTTTCATAATATTACATCCGTCACCAGGTGTTTTTTGGTTCAAATAATTTTACAAAGGAGCTTAATTTTGCAATTTTAGTTTATTCAGGTAAATTTCTAGCAGCAAAAGATCACATGTTAGAAGAGAATCTTACTGTGCAACAATATTTGACACGATGACGTTTCATTTTGTCAGATTGATTCGCACAAAATCAAGGACTGGAGCAAAGTCAATACTTCCTTAAAGAGACACATTTTTATCAACTTGCAATAAACAACTGAATTTGACTGGAATGTATTATATGTGGGATTGAACTTGCTGTTTGAAATTGGATCAAAATCTGGCCATATGATGGGTTTTTACTGAAATTAACTGGACAGACTGAAACTGAGTCAAGACAGAATTGGATTTACTCTGACCTCTAATTTTGCCAATTTATAAGGCATAAATACAATTTACAAAGTACAAATCTTGCATGAATTTAAGGCAGATATTTTGACTGGAATAAGGTTTTATATATGTAACCTGTAGAAAAAGATAGACGGACAAGCATTAGACAACTATACCGCTTTGTAACAAAGGTGACGCAAAGGCTATTCTCACCCTGCAGGCAAAGGGGTCCCAAATTCAGCTTTTTTTGCTGAAATGTGACCTATACTAGATTTATGATGGTCTGAACAGCACAAATCAGGTTTTTTTTTTTTCAGATCACTCATGATGCATTACGTCCAACTTTTATATCCATGTGTGCAACAAACTAAAAATTTTCCTTGGAAATAAAAATCTTGCCAAACACAATAAACAGACACATAAACCCTCACACACACAGGATGGACATGCAAAAGATTTCAGGGCTCTAGATCGTTCAATCTTGAGATTGTTTTAAATATTATGAAGTGAATGATCACGTAAAAGAAGAAAAATTTATATTTTGTTTAAAGGTCCAACACCTAAACGAATCCTAACCTCCAAACTGATCCGCCGGCAGGCATGAACTAACCGCTTTTTTCCTCTCTAGCTGACAAGTCCGCATTTGCTTGTGAAATGTAAAAACAGCCAACAGCAGCAGCAGCCTTCGTCAGCACAGACGCATCTGAAACAAACCTGAGGTGAAGCAGGGGCGCTTATTTGACTGCCCTGGTAGGAGTCAAAGAGCTGGCTGCTGTTAATGTGTAGCAAGCACTTCCCAATCAAAGCACACTGGCTTCTTTGTGCAGGGGCAATGTGTGACAAAAGAGGAACTCAATTTCACAACCGACTGCATGTATTACATCAGACTCCGTAAGAAGATGTAAAAGGAGAAATATTGACAAAAAGTAACAATTTCAACACTTTGAGCAGAGTACAACCTGAGCAGGAGAGGTTGAAAACCACAATAGGAACGTTACAACAAAGAGCCGCAGCTCAATACATCATTTTCATGCCACGCCAAACGGACCAGGAAAGACACCTTATCATTTACAACTGTCCAACCGTTCACCATCCAGGCCACTGTTCTGAATACTATAAACAGAGCTGGAGCTTTCTGTAGTCAAAACACAAGGAAAAACATTTAGTAGATAATTTTCTAGTCTAACTGACTACTCAACATCTTTGATTTTATTAGTTTAAAATCTAAAGGGTCCCCACACAAAACATTTAACCCGCAAATCCATTTAACTTGAGCAGAGTTGGGTAGTAACTAGTTACATTTACTTGAGTAACTCTTTGTTGAATGTACTTCTTTGAGCATTTTTACTATGCAGTGCTTTTACTTGAGTAATTTTATTCTATGTGCAACTTCACTGAATGAAGAACAAGCATGTTTTAACCAAAAACTCACCAGACACAAACACAAACCTGCAGTTTTTGTTAAAGTTTACTGAAAGAAATTGATTTGGAAAAATATCTATTCAGCCTGATTTTGTCATTTTTTAACGTATTGATATGATTTATTTTCATTCATTTTTAATTTTTTAAAATACCAAAATTTCCACATCATTTTATATTCTGGTCCACCTGATGATGTATTTTTTAAATATAAAATGATTGATGTTTTGATCAATTACTCGGTATGCGAATAGCTTTTTTGCCCTACCCACTTCTGAAGTTGAGATGTTTTGCAAAAGAAAATGTGCAAAATGTGGAAAGTTCACGGGTATGAATGCTTTGTAAAGTCTGTGTAACTTCATTCTGACATGCGGGAAGATGATAGCGTTGAGAGTTTGTTTACATGCTTGTGAATGCAGCCCTCTTGTTAATTAGTGTCCATTGATTCAGTCTAACCAAGTTTCACAGTTTGACTGCTGCTTCTAATTAGGACCTCGAAGGCTTACTTTCCCTTTAACCTTAGTTTTCAGATGTGTTCTCTGGAGCGAAGCCCAACCTTTGACAAATGCACACCTTTGTTTATTTAACGTGCGATCCCGCAGAGAAGAGGCAGTAGGAGGTAGGGGAGTAACAAACACTCTGACTGGCTGTGCAGCTAAGTGACTTGAATGGCATTGCTGGTATTGAAACACCAGCAGATCTCCTTCCAAAAGTAGAAGAATGGAGCCCTGAGCCACGGTTTCGTAGTGGCTTCCAAGAAATGACAAACAATACTGTGAAATCAACAGCCACGCTCTTTGAAATGACATCGGACTGGCCCTGCCCTCCTGTAAATAGAGGAAGGAACTCCGCTGACAGATATGTGGTTCTATCAGGCCATTCGGCCGACCAATTACAACACTTTAAGCTCAATTTAACTGGATACAGTGACGTGTTTATATTAGACTCTCACGGAGCTCCACTCCCACCCTGAATGGTTCCCATCTTCAACCTTTGCTTATCTGTGACTGCAAACATACTTTTATAATCACACATCGACCTTATCAGTCTGCAAGGCACACAAGGCCTCTCTGCAAAAAGTGACCCCTGTGCATTATATCCGCACTGAGCAGAGCATTTAGCTTGGATGACATTGCGTGGCTGAAACAGAGTGGCACGTACATTTACATCAAATCATATTTTCTCCAAGTGGCCCCATTTGTCTCTGAGTGAGTCAGCAAGCTCAGGGCACCTTGCAGAGCATCAGGGAGGGTCAGAGTGAGGCAGAGCAGCGACTTTGATCAGACACACTCTCACACGGTGAGGACAGAGCAGCAAGGTGCACAGCGCGCTTCTGGGAATGAGTGTTTTCTTGCCCTCGGTTCTAACACGGTTAGCTAAATCCAAGCAGAAGGACAACGCAGCCGCTGCTTCTTCTTCTTCTTCTTCTCCTGAGCTGCCGTACCAGAGACGGACGCATGAAGGAAGAACTGGGATGAGATCTGGAGGCAAAATACTAAAAAGCAGTATGATGCGTAATAGGGCTTGACTATTTATTCACAGTATATTAACCAATTAGTTGTGCAAACTGGAAGTACAACAATAAATTTACTTCATGAAAAACACACCCATTTAGAAAAAAACTCATTTTTCTATAAAAAGTTTCTTGCGCTTGGATGAGGTGGTTTTTTTTTGGTTGTATCAAAATGAGTGTATTTCGTCAAACTGGAATGGAAACACTTTTTTTGCATCCCACAAGTCATGTGATCAACAACCTGATGTTACTATTGGCAGAAAAAATTAAAGAGACAACATGAAGTGGTAGGAGGATGATGCCGCGGCATGTTTTTTAATGAATTATTGCATAAATAGACTTACTCGAATGTGATTTTAGATGAGTTTCTTATTTAATGGAAACACTGCAATTGCAAAATTGTGTACTTTCACCATAAGCGGAATATTGAGAAAGTTTTACACAGATTTGTAGTGAAAATGCAGCTATTGATGAGTCTAGTGCAGTTAAAATTAAACGTGTACGTATACCGACTTCAACAAAATCTCCATAAACTCTCAGAACACGTATGATTTATTTTAAAGTTTTAAAAGTTCTTTAAACTTTCCCACAATTGTCTCACTCTTGATAATCCTGTTTGTCCACAAATGTTCTCCAACAAACCTCCAAAGCCTTTAATGACTTACTGCTTTCATTTAGACATAAATGACACACAAGTGGACTCCATTCACTGCTTCAGAGACTTGCACTCCAAAGTATTTTATTTAGAGGTATGAGAGTCTTATGACAAATAATAGCTACTTTGTGTTGGTCTCTAACATAAAATCGATTTGTATTGGAAAAATACAAGCTTTTTGATTGTTACAAAACTAAAAAAATGTTTCTGTGAGGTCTCTGTTTTAGTCTGAATGGCAAGAAACCACTTCTTTATCTTTAGTCTGTCCTGCAGAGGGACAAACAGACGGCTTGTAGAGGTTAGAACTCAGGCTGTAGGACACAAAACTGCGTTAGCAAACCCCGAAGAAATCTGAGCCACATTCTCAATTACGCCAATCCGAGGTTTCTCCAAATCACTACTAGCAACAACTCAAAATAGTCTTTAAAACTTTTACTAAACAGAACAACTTCAAAAAGGCAGAAACAGAACCTGTTGATCCAAACTGTACCAAGGAAAGTCAGACGACTATCATTAAACCATTTCTTGTTAATTGCCATGTTATCTTCCTGCTCTCTGGTTGTATTTAGGGCTGGTCTCTTGGCACAAAAAAAAAGAACAAAAAAAGTCACTCTCTTGCAAATCACCACTGGGGTTTTTCAGGAACATTGATGCAATTTCTGGCATCTCAGTCCATGCCACCTCTCTCCTCTCCTGGCAATCTTTGCAACTAGTCGCCTCTCATTTAAAAGCAAAACTCCCAGAAAACAGCAAAACAATGGAGGGGGGCTTAATGCTGCATGCGTCTCCCTGCGGCCCTGCAGCAGACATTAAACAACATTTTATCGAAATCGACAGAGCCCTGTGTGCAGGGAGAAGTTCACACGCACTTGAACGATAAAACAAAATCCCCCCCAAAAAAGACAAATCTCCAGGAACAGAACTGAACCGCTACATTTATCTGAACTGCTTGGAAAAACATATTCAAAGAGGAAATTAACAGTTGGGGAAAAAATATTTGTATATTCCCATTACCTCTTTGGTTGTGGGTCCCGGAGTCGCTGCCCACGCTTCCGTTCTCCTGCTGAGCCGACAGGGTTTTCAGGATAACGTGGGTGGCCCCCAGGCGAGGCAGCGTGACATGGGTCAGGTGAGGGAGAGAGTTTTTCTTTGCAAACAACTGGCTGGTTTCTCGCCTCTTCCTGAGGAAGCCGCCCTCAGGGAAGAGCACTATCCACTTCCTGTCACGGCTGTGGTAGTACTTTTCTAGATGCTCCTTCAAGTAGATCAGCTGCTTGTCTCTGTGAGCTTTACCCTGATGGAAAAACAAAAATCAAAAAATGTAGATGTAGAGTGTTAACAAAAGTTCCGCATGTTCCGCTAAAGCTCCATGGCTTTAGCGTTAGCGCTAAAAAATGTTATTGGGAGAAAAGAAGAGAATGTGAGGAGAGTAGACCTGTCACGATAGCAAATTTTGCTGAGCGATTAATTGTCTCAAAAAATTATTGCGATAAACGATAATATTGTTTGAAGACCTTTTTACACTGATTTAATGGAAATGACGTAATAATGCATGTGATTTCCTGCCAAAGATAGATACACTTTATTTTCAAAAGAATATTTAACACTGGAACTGATAAACAAAATAAACAAAACAACCAAAAACAAAATGGATTCTCAGTCTCCATTAACAAAAAATGTACTTGATAAAAACTAAACAACATAAAGCCAAAGTGGAAATAAATACTGCATTCAACCAAAAGACTGCAGATTATGAAGTCTGCATATTATGTTGCCCTTCAGTAATAATTAGATTTAAATAGAGAAGCTGGGCACATCGACTACCTGATGCAATAGTTCACACTACATGATTTTTTGCTCCTATTTTTCCCCTTACAACAATCTTAAAACGTTGGTCTTTCTAAGATTGTGTGGTGTGTTATGGTAGATCGTCGTTGCTGCTCCTATCTAAATCAGGGGTTTTCCCCACTGGGAGCTTAACGCAGCCTGTTGAATGTGACAGGTAGCCAATCAGAAAGCGCGGATTCTCCTCGTGTTTTCTGAGGGGAAATTACGTCCGGGAATCCCAAACAGCTGACACGGCGCAACTCGAAGTCCAGCCGACGTGGAAACAACATTAATGTTTATTCAACATGCAAAGAATATAGAAATGACAAGAGGAGGAGTTGGAGCGAAATTGCTACCGCAGTTGATAAACCCGGTAACTTTTCAGCTGTTCTTCGTTAACGTGACGTAAATAGGTTCTAATGATTTTCATTCGGTCAGGACTTTACGCTGACACTAGCCACATGCATTGCAGGTAGATTGTAGTAAAGCATTGATTAATGCCTGGTTTTAAAATTAGTTCACTGGACTTGCAGCCATTATTTTGTGCCCATTGTTGGACACCACAGGGCAGGAACGAACCGATCGAACCGTTATACCTAGGATTTCTGTCGGCTAATGTGTGGTCTGTCAAGTTTTAAAAATGGGCCGACAATCAGCCGACAGCTCTAAGATCGTGTAGTGTGCGCTGGGCTTTACACTAAGGAAATTAGAAAGGAGGGTCAGTGGAGAGAACCGGAGTTGAGCCTTTTTTCATTCGGTGTCATCAACAGAAAGAGAAAAAGGCCGGAAGAGACGATAATGCCGATAATTGAAATGACGTCGATAGTTTTAATTTATCGTATGATTAATCGATTTATCGTTTATCGCGACAGGCCTAGAGGAGAGGAAACGGAAATTGCTGCATACACAGATTTCAAAATCGGAGCATGATTATAAATGTCAGAAGAATTCTTAGAAGTCGATAAAAGTTCAAAAAGGATGTTGAAAGTTTAGATCTGGAAGAAAAATAAATAAACCAAGTAAATAAACGCTTTAGAATTTATTCAGAAAAGTAAATTTATGGGAAGCCAAGTATGCTAAACCTTTTCAAAGTTAGCAGAAGTGCTAAACAAAAAAAATTAGCTCTGCTGTTGGCGGATTTGCAAAAATGATCTCACCACTGACTATATCGAATCTCAAGTGTCACTGCAATGTCTATGTGTGCAATTTCACAATCACAAAGCATTGTTCGGATGCCACTTTCGGTTGTATATTGTATTTCAGGAGCCATGCAAACTAAATCTGCTTGTCAATTATGTATTTGGGTTTTTGGATGGATTTTCTCTGCCCTCAATGTCCAAAGCAGATATTCACTTTTTGAGGCCAATGAAAAGAAGGAAAAGAGCCCTGAAAATGAACCAATATTGTCATAGCAATATTCAACAAAGGTTTTACAATTACATATTTAAATACTTAATTTCACCATAAATTTACAGCAAGATATTTCTGCAGAAGGCATGGATTTAATCGAGAAGGCTAAAGGATAGACGGACAAACAGATGGATGATTTGAAGGGATGGATGGAGACAGACTGTAATAACCCTGTGTGGACAGTTTGGGTTAAAATCTTATAATTTAAGTAGATTGTATTCCTGTCAAAGCGGAATCAACAAAAGAAACACAAACATTGCTGACTCTAACTTAGCCGCCATGCCACGTTCAAAATGGATGCAAATCATGATGACCATGACAACGATAAGTGCATTAGCAAGGACAGGATGAGGAGCAGCTGCATTGATTTTTAGTTAGCCATGGTCAAACACCATTTTAAATGTATTAGCTCAGCCGGGCAGCTCTGCGTGTTTTAAGTGTGCACATTTGTTTGCCAGTGCAGCTGTAATGTAACACAACACAATTACTGCACTACCAGAGTTAGGGAGTAAAATGACAATTCATTTATCCAAATGGAAAACCTGTGAATATCGTGTAACAGATGAGTATGAGGAAGTTTAACACTTCATTAAAGATACGTTGCAGTTTACTCTGCAGACAAAACCCGTTTCCTCTTCAGCAAATGCAAAGGTTGTGATGGGACTAATTTATCAGCCGGTCTGCTCTGATTTCAGGCCAACTGTCTCTGAAGTGTACAAACAGTGCAGCGTTTTTGGCTGAGCTGCTACATGCTTTAATCAGTTTACTTAACCAACATTTAGCTGCGCTAAAACCAACACAGGACAGTCCCAGAAGACTTTCCACTCAGCACGATTATAGAGGGAAAAAAAAGAAATCTACCGTAAACTAAAACAAAAAGAGCTGGTTCCGTTTGACCTATTTGAAGAAGGGAGTTAAAAATTTATTTTAATTTAAGTAATCTCTTTTTTTAAAGTGAATCAAACTGTTTACTATAACCCAGTTTATTGGTTTACTATGCTTTTCACTCCTTTACATAAATTTGGGTATTCAAAAATACTGCCAGGTGGCAAAAACAAGACAAAAACAAACAAAAAGGAACAGCATCCACCACTGTTATTGCTATAACTCAGTTTTGATTTTGCAGTAAGAAACCTGTGTGAAAGGTAGCAGATAGTAAACCAGCAAATTAACCAGCAAATACTGTTATACTTGGAGATGCGGTCATTTCTGTTCTGACTTAGTGGCTCCCATTTAGATTTTTATACTTTTTTGTTTTCTCAACACAATGACCGTAGCAAAATGAGCTGCTGTTTCTTTGATAGACATCGTAGCTTTGTTTTAAAGTATGTCCACAAAGGTTTACCTTCAATTTTATTAAACTCAAAGTACAGTCATATGGAAAAGTAGCTGCTTCATTGCAGATCATTTCTGTTTTTGATTTTTTTTTGCCACAGTTAAATGTTTTTGGATCAGGAAATTTGGGTAAATACAAAAAGGGAAAAAATGCTACCTCAACCAACATGACCCTCAGTGAAAAAATAAATGCAACCAAAGTCCAGTGACTAGTTGGGCCAAAAATATATATAATAATACTTTCCAGATGCACTGTACATTCACAAATAACTTGAATGCTGCAAAACTAAGCATTCAAACATTTTTTTGTCAGGGGGATTTATTGATCTTTTTTATATATAAATAATAATAATAATAATAATAATAATAATAATAAGTGATGGAGCTTTGCTGTGCTCTGGTCATGTGCCGCTGTGCTGCGTGTAACAATGTTTGAGACGTTCGTGCCAGTCATGAGTGGACAGCAGATGCCCTGGGTGACCGGGGCAGCTGCTTGCTGAGTGGATGTGTGAAGGATTCTGGGGAAAGATGTCAGGAATTTACACATGAGAATGCCAAAGGGGGAGATGACAAAAAGGAGGAGGAGGAGAAGAGCAGAAATGGCTGCGATAGCTCAGACTTTCCTCTACAGCCCATCTGGCTTCACCCTCGGCACAGTGCCTGATGTGAAATCCCACAGCAAAGCGCTGCCATGACCTAAAAAGAAAAAAATTAATTCCCTCCTCTCATGCTGTTCCGCCATGCTCAAACTGTGAGAGATGACGGGATTTTATTCTTTTTTTTTTAACCAAGGTGAAGACATTCTGATTCAGATTTAATGAAATGTAAGCATTTTGTAGATAGAATATTGAAAGAGCAAATGGGGTCTGGAAGCACAGAAAATGTTAAAATAATTGCAACCATGTCCACATGGTGCTGGCACCACTATGTCATGCTTACACAAAGCAAATCTGTCAACTGTAGTAAAATATTTTTACCATGGGATTGAATAACAGGGTTAGATGACGTGTTTTGACCTCTCTAATTAAGGCTTGAACCCTTATGAAGAGGGTAAAATAACAAGTTGGTTGGTATAAAACATGGATATATTTCATATTAACTGTATTTCTACATTCTCTTTGACATTGAACTTCGTGAAATGAGCCAAAGACTTTGAAAGACCAGTTCTCCCCCTCACCTGCCGATGGTGCTGTGCCGAGCACCACTGATGAAACAACATGAAAACTTCTGAAGAAAACATGAGCGCAACTTCCTGCTTTACGAAATGTAAACAGAAATGAAGTGGCGTCAAATTTTAGCTGTTGTATGATTTCTCTTGTCCTTGATAACAGATCACGAGCGATTTCTGCCACTAGTGCAAGACCCACGTATTTGTTTTGGTTATATTTACCCAGAATGCCTTGTGCTACATTTCACTTCCTGCTTTTGGAGTAAAAAAAACAGACTTTCTAGACAAATGAAGAAGAGTTTGATTAAAGTGGACTAAACAGGACTGGTGTGAATGCACCCTTATTTGTTGATTAGCATCATACAAAAATCTGCTACCAAAGAAAATTTAAATAGATAAGATTTAAAATAAAAATGAAAAATGTATGTTAAAACACACCAATGCTTGGTATACTTGAGTCTACCTTGAAGACAAAGACATCCCTGACATTCTATGAATTCCCTGGCTAGCAGGAGCCGTGACGTTTCCATATGTATATTCAGCTGTCTAGATGGAGCCAGATGGGCCAAGTGGGCCCCCCACCACATTCACACATTACTGTCGACTGCAATTCTCTTTCTCAGGACACCAGAGCTGCAGGAATACACCCATCTCCTGACCAGCAGCGATAACAGGATGGATTTCTAATCCACAATTGAGACAGGCAGTAACAACTAGCCTGTAGCAGTCGGGGTTACAAGTGGTGTGTTGTGGCCCAGAGGTTTGTGCTTTTAATCCTTCGACCATCAGAAAAACAAGGTGTTGACAAGTTACGGGGACAAAAATAGGATTTTATTCTCCAGCGACAAGCACTGCTGCTGCCTTTAGGGGGCGAGACACCAACCAGAAAAATAGGCTGGTTGGCTCAAGGACGGAAGAGAGGGAGTGAATTAATGTTGAATATTTAACACTTTGGCTCTCCTACCTGTCTGATGAAGAAGTCCCCGTGAATCAGTGACACTAGACCAAAATTGGTGTATTTGAACACATGGTCCATCAACCACATCATTTTCCGCACCACCTGAAAAAAAACAAAACAAAAAAAACCCAATAAATATCTGTTACAACCACATTTTTTCTTTCGCTCAGAAGTGGAACAAACCGACATTGTCCCCTCCTGAGCATGTCCACCCTCATGACCTGCACAAATGCAGCTCCGGCTTACTGGCCTTCGCTCGTTAAGAGGATAAACTGGGCCAGCCATGCAGCGGTGGAGATGGATCATGATCATGTCTGTGCAGTGTGACTCGGCACTTCCAGTGCCAAACCAGCCAAAACAAAAACAAAAACAACAACAATACAGAAGTAACCAATGGAAACACACCATTATTAAACTTAAATACACATGATCAACAAGTTACGATATGAGTTTATTTAGGGCAGCAGCTACCAATTATTTTAGTAATTGATTATTCTACTAATCAGATTTTAAAAATAGGCACATTCTACTGATTTTTCATTTAACTACTTAACCCTTTATATGCCATATTAGAAATACTTAAAAAAATATGCAAATAAAGAAATCAATTTCTTTTTAACTAAGAAAGCAATCATTTTATTGCCTCAAATGCAAAAACATAGCATTCCTTTAGTGAATTTGAAACAGGTGAGGCTAAAACGGACTTACTCGGTAGATTATATTTAATATAGAAAGTGTTTTTGTTTTATCTTAAATGCAATATATATATATATATATATATATATATTGTACAACTTTGGCTTAATTACTGGGTTTTTTTTCTTTTAGTCTGTATAATCCAATTAATGATTAATCGATTACTAAATTACTTTACGATTATTTTAATAATTGATTCATCACAACTAATCATTTCAGGCTTACTTTTATTTTAGTGATTCAGTAAAAAAAAACAAGAAGTTATTAGTGTTTATTTCTATTAATTTCAATGGCTTATAGATAATAAAAACACAACATTTAGCGTCTCATATATTGCAGTATTAAATAAGCCCAGTAAATAAGGATTTTAGAGCAGAAATTTAGGTCTACTTAAATGTTTGTTGATGTACCTTAATGTATATGAACTCAATATCTGGCCATGACTCATTTTGCTTAAACTGCTACATTAATGTGGGATGACACTTCTTTCTTCCACTCAACTTTCTAGTTGCAAATGCAGAAAACTATTAGAAGCCAATTTCTTAAATGAGTGTCAGTGACAGTCTAATTTTTTAAGAAAAACTTAATTTGGGTATTTAATTCAATCTAACAGCTACACATACAATCATTTACATGCTTTATTAATAACATAAGAAAAGTCAATAAATATACTACCTTTTATATTTTAGCTCCCTATAAGTAAAAAAGAACAAAGTAAAAGAGAAAAAATAGATGAATTAAACTATAATCCAAAGATGAGTCTTCTTCAGATTCGGTAGATTTGACTGAATAAACTGCAGAAAGAAATAGCTGAAACACCAGCTTACGTCTGACAAATAGCCGCCTCTATGAGAATTGTACTAAACTATTTTACATCATAATAAACTTTAAAAAAAAACAGGCATACAGCTCTAACGAACAAATCATCTTCAACAGCAGAAATATTATGAAAGAAATTAGCTCTTTGGATTACCCAGAAAGTCATCTGTTTACTTTATATGAGCCTTTAAAAACAGTAAAAATCATTCATCCAAGACACATTTGTACTTGGAAATTTACCCTCATTTCACTTCCAAAAACAACACCCATTGAATTTAAAGCTGGTGTGGCTCAGAGTCTAATGCAAAATGAGTCCGAGGCAACAGGATGGCTAAAGGAACTGCTGGAAGCACCATTACAGCAGCTGCTCTGCTTTTTACGTATATTGACATCACACCTCTGCAGCTTTGACACGGTTCTGTTCCTGAATGTCTTACCGTGCCCTTGTCTTGCAGGCACATCATGAGAGTGCAAACATCCCCAGTGGACTGATGATTGACAATGACCATGGCTTCTTCTTCAGAGATGTCCCGCACATCATCACCCCACTCTGTGACTGAAAGACAAAACACAAAAACACAAGTTTCATTCAACCATCAATTCCTAAAATTAACAAGAAGCCTATGTTGTAGTTTGAAACAATATGTCTGAATGTCATTCATCTCTAAATATATTCAAGTCACGACTGCATCCATGCATGTTTTCTTAATGTTTAATTAATGTCAGTTAATAACCTGCTACAAAGTTATTCCCATTCTGCTATGTAGATACAAAGCAGGGCAGCAATGTTTGATTTAGTGAAATTAACCAAAATGTTTGAATTGAAGATTCAAACCAACCTTATATTGTGAGGAACTTCACCAGTTTTTTTTTAAACACACAATAAGGGATCGGTATGAGTTCTGCTCCTTGTAAAATGGTGATCCCAGGTGGGAAGAAGTACCGGTACACACACCTCCAAATTGCGCAAACAGGCTACTGTTCAAATTCAAATTTTGTCTTATAGAGAAGCCCTGGCATCGTTTTTAGCAAAGAGGAGTAGGAAAATGCACAAGCAGTGTCACAGTGGGTTTATAAAGTAAAATATTAAACAGTTGCAGCATAATTCAAAAACCAGGGTTTGGGTTTTAAGAACGTATGTCATTAAAGACAGCTGCATCTGTGCTCCATTTCTGACCTGAAATGTATCATGACTGTTTCCTTCTCTACATAAAGGGCAAAATTAATGGTGAAGGTGCAGAAACCTTTTTTACAGGTGCAAAATGCTCCATGATCCAGCCATGTTCGATCACACAGTTTCATGAGACCATAGGGCAGTCTTAGTGTTTGAAGGAGGACTTCAAACCGTCAAATCGTTTATCAAAGGCTACAAGTTTAGTTCAAACATAGAAAAGTCAAACAATAGGTGTGTTTCCTTTCAATATCTCTGAAAGGTGTGTTTTCCTAAGTACATACACAGTAAAAAACACTCTTGTCTCTGTCAACATGCATAGGGCTTTAAACTAACAACACCTGCCCTCGTTCTGTCATTCTGACAACATGCTAGCCTGCTACATGTTTGCTGATACATATCCTCCCTGCACGAATGATGAGCACAGTACATTCCTACAATACCAAGTTTTATTAATCTGGACCTTATCACCAAAAATGTTTTCAACAGAACAAGCAAGAACTGGATGTACTCCGTTTTTCTAAAACCACACAGGCTTTTCCAGACATCGTTGAACCCCAAAAAGTTATATTAATTTAGCTTTTCCAAAAAATTATGTTTTATTTATTGGATTTTTTTTTTAAAGCTTTCATGACGCAAGTGGAAACTGTTTTAAAGCAGTTCATGTAAATCGGTTTTCTTCTGTCTTTCAGTCTTTGGAGAAGAAGCGTTTAAGTTTCTACAAGTGCATTTCAAGTAATATTTACAAGAGCGCTATAAGTTTTATTCTCTTCCTGGAAGACTTTGCTGGGTTCGCAGGCCCCACCCTGACTATTCTACATAATCCAATTTGACGACAAATGTGTTGAAACAAACTCCTCCAGAAGCATTATGGATGTGTGTGGCGACTTTATGCTCTTTGCTTAGTTGAATCATTAATGAAGATGCATGTTGACTCATACTGAATGAGAACATGTTGGTCTGTGGTTGGAAATGAGGAAGGAGAAGTGAGGTTTCAGGAAATGGTAGCATACTCACTTTTTTATCTGTGACCACTGAGTGGAACAAGGGATGACTTTAACATTCTAGTCTGTTGTTGGGAACGCATATAAATAACTTCTTATACATTCAATCATTAAGCTGTAAGTCTAAACCTGATCAGCAGCAGTGTTTGAATGGGAAATCCCTGAATATCTATTGGAAAAGCTGCAAGTTAGCTCAGAATGTAGCAGCAACATGACGTGAGGCTTATTTGCATGTGCATGAATAATGCTTCCCTCCTTTGTGAATCAACACAAGGCATCCATGTACACCAGAGAGCAGAACTGCAGCTTTGTTCACTGTCAAAGAAATAAAAATAGCAGGGAGCAAAAAATATAGCTGCAAACTGAAGCTCTCTAGGCCAAGAACAGGCAGATCAAGTAAGACATGCAGCACACAGGTACATGGAGGCCTTACCTTCCCACAAAGCAATACTGATCAGGAGCCGACAAAAAAAGGTTATGCAGAAATGACTCATTTTGCTTTTATTTTACAACTAACGTCATTCAAATGCAAGAGACTGTAAGCGTGGATTAGGTGACATAAGGATAAGTACATAAGAAACACTGATCCCGACATGCAGCAACCCAACACTAATAAAAAAAACATTGTCTACTAAAACAAAGGAATTCCCATAAGTGGACCTGAATGTCCCACAGCCGCCCACACACTGAGGTCCAGCTGACCACTTCATGATCTGTGTGCACATTTTATGATCACCAGTCTGTTTTCCAAAAGGTTCAAACAAAATGACAGAGAAACGGCACTGCCTGTTTGTACAAGCTGCTCCCACACAGATTTATTCTGATGGGTTTCCCACCATCGGCTGGGAAGTTCTGAGTAGAAAGAGGCAGAGTTGTTCTCTCTTATGCAACAAAATGCCTATTACTTTCATTTACAGCAGCCGTTCAGCAGACAACAGCAAACAGTAATGGCTTCGTAATGACATTAAACACAGCGTCACCTGCTTCAATGGAAAATGCAACTGCGTCACTGACTGATGCTGTTAAGATTATGAACCGTCATGTAATCGTTACTAAATACAAAACAGAAACATGCATTAATGTAATTGAATTTTTGAAGATATAACACAACCATAAAGAACCATAAAATTTAACATTGAGAAGTCTTGATCTTATTGAACAGGCAGGCTCTTTCACATCAACAGTAACCAGTAACTTAAGCATCTTGTGGTCTGCTTTCAGGGTTACCTTGGTGAATTGCATCGTGAGTATCATGACAGCAATTTTGAACATTGCTGTATGCTATGTTGTATGCCATTTTCCATTTCAAATTCTTTTAAGGCCTTTTTAAATGCACACACTGATTCTGTGTGAAGGCTTCAGACATAAAACACAGCGTCAACTGCTGTGACAAATGTTAATCCAGTTTTCTATTAGGGTGCATTCACACCAGTCCTGTTAAGTCCGCTTCAATTGAACTCTAGTTCATTTGTGTAGAAAGTCCGATTCATTTGGGCAGGTGTGAATGCACAATTGATCAATAAAGCAAACTCTGGTCTGCTTGAAATCCTAGGTCTCGGTTTGGTTAAAGTGAATTCTGGTGCGGTTTGAATGCATATGTGAACCCAAAGCGGACCTGAGACCACTCAGGGTTTCCCCCAGTGTATTATAAGCCTGGCGGCCCGCCATATTTTAAAAGGCCCCCCACCAGGCTAAGCGTTGCTTGTTTTTATTTTTAGAAAAATTAATAATTGATCTGACCAATCAGACAGCTGGCGCCTCTGCTCGTTGCCTCATGCGCTGCCGCTGTTTTATTAAATTTACCTCAGTGCTGATAGCGCACGCGTCCTTTCACTCAAACTAGACACAGGCTGACCTGTAAGAATATTTACATCAACCTAATGTGAGGAGTTATTTTTCTTTGGAGAACTCTATATAAAGGTAAGAGTTTAAAATACAGTTAGAAATGGTTGCGCAGCTCTAGGTGGTTTTTCAATGGGCTTGGTTTGTTTGACACAGTGCAGTGTGAAAGCAAACCACCGCAACTGAATTTCTAACAATTGTTGCAAATTTATTCCCCAATCGAACTGAGTCTACTGGACTATCAGTAGTAGTAGTAGGTAAGATTAAGGGAAAACACCCTTAATCTATCTAAAAATGTATCTTATGTTATTATGTATTTGTGTACTATAGTCTTTTCAGCCACTTCACACATACCCAATGCCCCGTGTCAATCCGCACTAACAGAACTGGATCTACAGTTCTCCTGATCTACGCTGTCAGGTGTCTGCTCAGAGCACACAACCAAGTTCAACACCCTCTCTCTCCTATCAGAGTATTGATGGGCTACATATGGCAGCTGTAACAACTGAAACACAGTTCATGTGAGCTGAGCTGATGACCACACCAAAGCCACTGGGGAACTTCAGAAGCTGCTATTGCAAATTGAACACTTGAACAGCTTTGCATATTAAGAGGGAGGTGAGAAGATTCAGTCAGGCTCCAGCTGGTACAGGTGATATCCAAAGAATTAGGGCAGGTCTGACCAGTTCTAGCGCTGTGTAATGTAAATGTTATAAATGTGAGACCTTAATTTGCAGAAGAGGACTCAAGTTCCTGTCTGGGAGGCCCGTAGTGAGATAAAGATTCAGAAGAAACTTTAAGCCCACCTCATATTTGTTATTTTTTATATAGAGTTAGAAATGCTTTATCGGATATGAATAAACAATTCAACTCCCTTTTCAAATAAAATGAATATTTTATTAATTAAAATGCAGCAACATAGCATTCCTTTAGCCAGATCTGTTTGGATTGTTGATTTGTTGAATTAACTGATAATTGGACAGCAAAAGGTTTGTCTTTTTACATCATTTGTACTGGGTTATCCTAAAGCGATGCCACTTGGGGAGTTTGGGTAGAAAATATTTCTAGGCAAAGATTTTTTTTTTTTATCTTAAATGAAAAATGTGTAGATTTTGGCTTAATTACTGCTGTGACTGTGCTGTTCTTTAGCAAATCATCTTTTTAGAGTCTGTATACTCCAGTTAATGATTTACTAAATTAGTTGAAAATTATTTGAATAATCAATTCATCCCAATTAATCATTTCCGCCCCACTTTGTTGTATTTTTTCATCAAGTGGACTTTTTATGTCTTCAGAAAAGCAGTTTCTCTTCATCTGGTGACACAATTGACATTCTGCCTTTGTTTCACCTCCTGTCTCCAAGTAAAACATACAAACACTCACGAGAACAGATATCAAGAGCATAGATAAACACAAAGTCCATGAAGTGTGTGTTCCCTTAAGAAAATGCAACTTCATACAGAACATACCTTCCTACATGCCACTGCTGCAAGAGTGAAGCATAATGATATCAGCGAGTTGGGTCATCTGTCAGACAGAATACATTAGGGAAATTGTCTTTGAGAAATGACAGTTATCACGACGGGATGACAGCAACACTGTAGGCACGGTGTCTAATCCGGTATCTGCGGTCAGCTAAACGTTGTGCCACTGACCTTGACACCCATCTCCTCTTGTAAATCGACAGCACATCGTGACATCTCCTCATCTTCCACATAAAGAGAAACCATCACAGAGAGAGATTATTTCCCCCGACAAAGTCAATGGTTTTTGGTAACTGAGTCAACTTAATGAAAACCAACGATTTGTGTTCAGAGAAAACCAGAATTCAAAGCTCTTATTGTTTTTCCTTTTAATGCAGCAGCAGCTACTAAGAAGCTAAGTGACAATTGTTTCTGCAGGAAGAAAAATTAAGGGTTGCAATAAGATCTGGATTTCAGATAGCATATCTAGAGCTACAGTCAAATGAGATATTTTGCATTATTAAACTGATCCATATCGATATTAAAAATTTGTTTTTTTCCCAGTTCATGCTTACAGCAATCCTTCTTCTTGATGAGCATTTGGCAGCGGTAGGCAGCAGACTGCATCGAGTCATTAACCCCACTGAACTATAAAGCTTTATTTTCAAATGAGGATTCCTGGATATGCACTAGCTAAAAATAATGTTCTTCTCTGCTTTTATTGAATATAGTATTAGCTGTGTCTGCATGTTTAAATAGATTTTTATAGGGGAAATTATAAACCAGATGTGAGAAGGTTGATGTCGCATCATAATGGATAAAACATCAACACATTACATATAATGAAACATTACATTCACACTGAAGCAGAAGATGACTTAAATTACAGCCATAGTTACTTGGCTGTAACTATTGATCATTTTAGTAATCAATTATTTTATCAATCTATTAATCAGCCAAGTAAAAACAAATTTCAGATTTTTGCAGATTTTCATGTTGACCACTTAAGCCTTTTTAGACAATGATAGAAAAGATACAAATAAACAAATAATTCAATTATTTTTTAAATAAGAAAATAAAAGTTTTATTGCCTAAAATGTAATAACATAGCATTCCTTTAGTGAATTTGAACCGGGTGGAGCTAAAACTATGCCACTTTAGTTTTGGGTAGAACATATTTAAAGACAAAGGTTACAAAGGTATTTATCTAAAATCCAAAATCCATAAACATTTTGTACAGTTTTGATTCAATTACTTTAACTTTTTTTTTCCAGCAAATTATCTACTTTTTCTGCATACTCCAGTAAACCATCTAAATTAGTTGATTATTATTTCTATCATTGATTCATCAAATTAATAATTTCAGTCCTAGCTGAAATGTCTCTTATTTTTTACCACCATCATTTCTGATAAGCCTTTGAGCCGCTGATTAGCATTAGCATCTGATTAGCATCTCAAAGCTCAAATAATACCTAAACTGCAACCCCAATGGAGACGTTCAAAAACTTCATGGATCCAGAGAGAGAAGGAAGTATTTCAAATCATCTCTTCCATCCATCATAATGGGCAAAGACCATATCCCCTACTCCAACATCTCTCTGCCCAGATTTCCAAAAATACAGACAGACAAAGATTTAAAGAGGAGCCGCAAAAGCAAATGAGGTGTATTAAGGTTGTGCGTGCAAACGCTGCAGTTTTTATACTTAGCACGTTTGTTGGTGAGGTATTATCTTTAAAGAGCTCTCATAGAGGGATCATATAAATGCAGCAAACATCCTCTGCAAGAACACCTTGCAAATCGTTTATTTTGAATGAAAGGCAGCATGCACATGATCTGCACCAACAATGCAGCAACAACCTGATGAAGGATGGTTCTCTTCTGGGACAATGGTGCAAGGAACAATTTGACACAAAAATTACAGAGAACACTCTTCATGAGCAAAAACAGAGTCTTCAGTTGGAAGCTTCTTCAATTTTGCTGTAATACAGACTGCTACAGGAGAACCATCCTACCCACAGCCATCACCATCTGTAACACCTCAGAAGAATCTTGAATATATGACTTACAACATTTATTTTCCCTTTGGAATCAAAGTATTTTTGAATTGAATCAACTATGAACCTAGCTTTAGCAGTTCTTGTCATCAATTGATGCCGTTCAGGACATGTTGTAAATCATCGTCTCTGCTGCCAATCAGGAACTTTTAGGATGAAAAAAGTATTTCTGAATTGACTTCCTGCTATAAACCTGAACAGATATGAACATCATACTGCACTTCCCAAATGTACCTGTAATCTCTCAGACACACTGTGCGCTCTGATAGGTTCATAAGTTTACATTTTTTATCATTGTACTGACATTATATGACATCACTTTGTTGGAAACAACGCTCCCCTGTTCAGATAAACTCATCCCAGCAGATGAGTACGTAACAGTAGCCCATTTGTTCTTACCCTGCAGAAGCTTAAGGCCACATTTTTCAAAAACATCTTTCACAATCCTTAAACAATCCAACTTTCTATTTATCGATGCTTTTGTGAGGTCACTCTGACAGAAAAACTGTGACAGACCTTGGCAATAGGTCAGCACACCAGAATGTTTGGCAAAGAGCAGCGGAGAATGTGATCACAGTCATAAAAACATTAATACTGCTGGATGCAATGTTTACTGTACAAACTTTAATGTATTTGTTGTTTTTCTTCCTGTTACAAACCAACACAATGTAGGACATAGTTGTGTGCAGACCACCTTCTTCTACCTGTTTGCTGTGTTGACCTACATGGCTTATGGAAAACTGCAAACAAAAGAGTTTTTACAGCTTTCTTGCAAATATTGATGACTTTGTCACTTTCAATTTAAATAATCACTAGAACTGTATTATTTCCCTCACTTTATAATACTGTGGTAACAACTCTTCTGGAACCAGTTTCACTTTAGCTCCAATTTTCAAGCAATTCAAATAAAGATCAACACTACTGTTTATGCATTATATTTGTATATTTATACACTTCTATATTTGTATTTAGTATCTGTATTCTGCGAGTATGAGAAACCTCAGTTACCTTACTTATACACATAAACTAGGCAATTAAAGTTCATTCTTATTCTACCAGCTTCTAAAGCAAACTGGTTTATTATAATTTTTCTTTGGCAAGTTAAATACACTTTAAAATTTGTCAAATATGGAGGGATTTCTTCTTAACCAAATGTAGATTCTTAAAAAATAATTATAAGTATTTGGTTCAAAAAAGTTCAGAAATTGAGTTTCAATATCTTATTTATCCCTTACGCCAGTTTTAAACCCACACATGGATTCAGTAAAAAAATAAAATAAAATAAATCTGAATGGCAAAAAAAATGTTGCCATTCAGTAATTAGTAACCAACACCAGGGTCTTTTAAAATCGTTAATCCTTCTGACAGTCTATTTTTCAAGTACATTCTGAAGCCTTCAATTAACCAACAAAAAAAAAAAACGAAATAGCAAAAAAAATCAATTTAGAGGTAAACAGTGTCTTAAAAAAGATCAAGTCGATCACAAACATGCCCTGTAAAACCAAAGGCTGTATGATTGTAATAAAATGACCATAAGAATCACTTTATTCTTAAGAAATAGATTTTTATTCCCTAAAAAGACAGAATTTAAGCAAACATTTCCAGACTGAGCAGGAACCCTGCCAACAGTAACATCAACCAACAAGTATTGAACAAAATACCATGCTGAAACCTCAGAAAAAGGTTTTTTTCTAGAGCTAAATCAAAGGGCGGCTGTAAATAACATTTCAAATGAGAAATTTTAACTGCTGGTACTTCAGTTCAAAAGGTAGAAACAGAAAATATGACTTATCAGAATGTTGCTATCATTTCAAAGTATTTTCTGACAAACGTAGTACACACAACTCCTCCAATCCAACTGATGTAAATAACATACAAAGCCAAGAATGAATCTGGATTCAGTCGTGACAGAAAGGTCACCAAAGGCAACTATTTTTATTGCAAGAGGAAAACAATCTACCGCATGTCTGACAGGATTAAGATCATCTACACCTAAGGCCTTGTAAAGAAATATTAAAATCTGTTTTTTAAGAACCATTCAGCGTTTAAAAAAAACTCCACACAATATTTAAATCCAAAGCAGGAGACAAAACTGCCTTACTTCTATCAACACCTTCAATATGGGTGAAGATCTACAGAAATTTCTGTTTTAGCAAACAATATAGCAAGCAATCTTTAAATAGTGCTTCAAAGGATGATTGACAATTTAACAACATACATCTGTTGTTCTAAGACAGCTAGCTTTGTTTTTTGAGCAGATTACTTTTGATCTGGACATTCAGTAATGTGGACCATTTATAATTTACCATTAAATCCTAAAGGAGAATGTCCACTTTAAGCAAACTTGGGTTATGAAATCCACTTCTGAATGGCTTCAGGAAAAAAAAACAACTACTTTAATAATTTGGAGTCAAGGCATCAAACGGCCTTCAGTTTCTTTCCATCATTGTTTTACATATAGACAATTTGGTGCCATCCATTTGCTCTGTGTGTTGTATCAATTACGCTACGCCAGTGAGATATAGATTTCCCACATAATGCTCTACTCATTCTCATAAATGTCCTGCATGCTTTCTGAATATCAGGGCATCACGCTTAAGCCTCCCTCCTTCACCAGGACCTCAGAACAAAAGAGATGTTAATTCCCATTCATGCGATCGCCCTCTCAACTAAGCATGAGCTGTAGGGCCATTATTCTAAAGTGGTTCACTCCTTCACTTGTACAAGACGACATGACTTACAATCAGCCTACACTAAGCTTTCATGTACAAGCCACATGAAACATTTATCAAAGTGTGTTGACCGAGCAACTGAAGCCTACTTTTCATACGTAGAAGCCTCTAGAGCAAGAATACAAAGCTGCTGGACACAGTTAAAACATTTCAGAAGAATCTACAAACAGGACATTTGATTTGCAAAGATCTTTAGTGTAATATACAAACTTTAGAAATTATTGTTTTTGGGGGATGGGTGGAGGGAATCAACGTAATTCAGGACTGACAGGGAAATGTCTGTCAGATATGATTTGTCCCCACCAACGCAGTCCAGTGATTAGGTCTGATCAGCCAAGTGACTGGTAGTGCTTTGTGGGTATATGGAGGCTTTAACAAATAAAAAGCAGTCTGTTGCTGCTTCCAAGGAAGGAGGAGTCACTCCGTGCTTTAATTTCTACTGCCAGGAAATATTAAGTCTGACCATCCTTGGTCCATAAAGGTCAAAGGAGCAATTAATCCGAGATGATAATTGGGTTTAAAATGCCAGTCAGGTTTTCAACCACCAAAACTGATTTCCTGGACTCAATTCAAGCTACTTCATTAATCTTTAAGGTAAATTATTAAAGTTTCATCAAAGAGTTATTTAAAATGGGTTCAGCTGTGGGCAAGAAGGATTACCTGTTGGTTGCGGCAGCTCTAAAGAAGCCTCTGACTGAAAATACCCCATTGTGTCAGAGTTGAAGAGGTTGATCAGGGTTGCCCATTGTGTTCTTTTTAGATAAGGCATCCCTCTTTACACAATCATCTCGAGATGTTCTAGGACATCTTCAGTTTTTTTAAGCTCACCAACTCTCCACACCAGACTGCACACACAGAAAACTGCCTGTTCAAGATCTGGCTGGTTTTGTATCAGCTTTCAATTTATGTAAGTTTTGAAAATGTTTTTACAACTCCAAGAGTTCAGCCTAGAAAATACCCAAGAAGGCTTCTGTTTAATTTAGTGACGTTAATTGCCAAGATCAGCATACTAAAGACAGATTTAAAATGTAAACTAATCTTGTCCTTTAAAAAACACACAACTGTCATCATTAACACCCATCATTTTAGCTTGACCACTCATCTTGTATTCATTGACCCCAAACCTGGCCAGAGCAAGCCCATCTTATCATGGAAATACCACAGGTTGTCAAAAACCTTTCCTTTTGTGTTTTTATTAATTTTATTTATGCTTAAAGTCAAATAAAAGGGTCAGAGGGTTGCAGAGTGGACCCCAGCCTATTCATTGTTCAGTATTTGCGAATTTGTCGATTTATAGACCACAAATCTATTATTTGAAAGAAAATGCAGTTTGGGGGGCTGAAATATCTTGGTGCAATGCTACGAGACACGCCATTACCTAGAATTTCCAAAGTAGCCAATCCAGGACCGCCATTAATTTTCCTTGGCTTTGATTGGATAAGAACAGAAATACGGAAGACAATGAAAGTTAACTTCTGCAGCATTGGTAAGATAGTTTCCACTGTGCATTTTAATGCCTGTTACGGTATATTTGGTGTGTAAACTACTAATACAGGTGGTTATAAGTGTTTTTGAGCAGTTCTCAAGTATTCCTACATTTCAGCTACTTAAGGCGGTTTTGGTCACTAACCCCTAACCCACAGGCCAGAGATTACCCAGTACTGCTCCGTTTAATTTTTGCTGCACTTCTCCAGACCTGGAAAGTCACTCAAATCAAATTTAAAGTGTGGAAGATAATGTTTTATGTCAAATTGAGGTAAAGATTTGTTTTGTTTCCTATGATTACTTGTTGTGAAATCTATAAACTATTTATGTGCTGTCCTGTAAAAGAAAAAAAAAGTAATTTCAACAAACATGGTAAATAAAACAGCCAAGGGTTTTTGAATCAACAAAAAGAATGAATCACTGATCTGTTTAAATGAATACATAAGGAATAATTAGTCTGAGTTCTGCCAGAAACCCAGAGGTGATAAAGAGAGACCAAAGACGAGCCTGAGTGGATGGTAGACACAACACAAGGTCTGTTAAAATGTATGTATGCAAGAAGATTAAGAACCATGTTACACTGCTTCCAATGCAAACACCATTACCAGTCTGATCAAAGAGTGGGAGATGCAACATCTAACTGGAAAACAAGTGTGCGATGCCTGCGTGCTCAGTGATTGCTTTGATCTTTGTTCACAGGTCTGACAGACCACCCACTCTTGCAAAATACACTGAAATCTTCCTTCTGCTGGCTTCACGCCATGTGCTCCACTGCAGTGTGGAGCTTTGGATGATAGGGGGGGAAAAAAGTTCCAACTTCATTGAGAGGGGTCAAAATGAGTCAAAATACAACTCATTGTCCGACAGAGTTTCTAATACAAACTAGCTTTACCTAGATTAAACTTGACACAACGACAGCAGATTTAGGCATGTCTCTTCAGAAAGTTTATAATTTGTTTGGTTATTTATTCTTAGAGTGTTTTCACACATAATAATCCAGTAGACTTGGTTCTATTGGCGACCCATTTGTTTGCACCATCACCAAACCAGGTGAAAAACCTGTTTATCCCCTCACCTGTGGAGGCGCTTCACCAATAACCACTCAATGAAACAATATGAAAATCTCAGAAGAAGACATGAGAACAACTTCATTTTTTTGAAAAATGTAAACATAGTAGCATCAGATTTTAGCAGTTGTAAGATTTCTTTTTTGGTCCACATCAGAGTCTGATTGCACATTCACACCAGCAAAAAAAAGAGAAAAAACTGACTTTCTAAACAAACGAATTGGAGTTTGATTGAAGCAGACTAAACTGGGCTGGAATGAATGCTCCCATAACATCTGCCAGGTGACATTACAATGCCATTAGCTTCCATGTTTCTGATGTGACGTAATGTTTGGCTTGGGTCGGGTCCTCCTCCTGTCAAGCAAGCGTCTTAACACCGATTAGGCTCAGTTGTATTACACATGAATGAATGACTTACATTTTCCATCCAACTCACTGAAAGCTGAGCTACGCCCCACAACTGGCATCGATTGCATGCCTGCAGGAGAAGAAGCATAAGAGGCCTGTGTAGGTTCATTCTCCCACCACTTTGCATCTAATTAGGAAAACAGGATGCAACTCTTGGTTGAGTTTCAAGTTAAAGTTGAAGGACCATCCAGTGATAAACACTGAGGACTTTAAGTGCATTCACCTCCTTGCTTAATCATTGACATTAAACATTCAGAGCATAGTTGACAGAAACCATTTAGCACTGATTGAGTTATCCGATATTTACAAAGCACTACTGTTCTGCTACACCAGCTAACATGATAACATGACTTAACTTCAACTATTTAACAATCCATGGAGTTCCACAACATCACTGCTATCGCTTCACTCTGATTGCTTATCAATATGTCGAAGCAAGAAAGAGAAGCTAAATGTTGACTTGCATTGATGATTTGATTAAGAAATCAAAGCAAATGTTAGTTGATTGTATCTGATGTTCATACATTCTTTAGGTCAATAAGGTCAGGGTAAAGATAAAGTTTTACTTCAAACAAAGCTATTCAGAACAAGTTAAATCTCCAATATTTGCTTTTGTATCCCACCTGGCTAGAGTTCATTTCGTTATATCTAACAGCATCATAAACAAGGTATCTGTCAGAGCAGCTAAGCAACATCAAACATTAAACATCACACGTTTGTGTTGTGAAAAAAATACCATGTGACCTTATCTTGTAAGAATACAATCCTCATAGTCCAATCATAGTTGTATTTCACCTCTTCAGAAATGTATCATATCTGCTCATCAAATATCAGTAAAAATTTTGCAATCGCTCTTTAAAACTGGACTGTTGCATCTTTGATCAACTTCCAGACTTTGTTTGAAAGATACAAAAGAAGAAAAAGTGGTTCAAAAACCATTTTTTTCCAGCCACACATTAAGACTCCAGTAAGAGTTAGGAGTTGCAGATCCCTGGTGTGTCATCAATGCGACATCATTTCCTTTCCTTGGCAGTAAGAAAGTAACAATACATGCATTCAAACTGAATCATTTGCGCTCAACCAATCCAGCGTTGCTCTAAATCTGAACATGAACAGAATTGCAGTGTGTGATGAAATTCCACCACTCAGCTTTTAAAAAGGTGGGTCATGAAGCAACACAATTACCATGCATGTCAAGCAACTAAAGTTCATTTAAAAAGTGCTCTTGGTCCCTTTTATTTTTCTGTCTTCATGCACTTAAATGTTTCTTATGCAAATTTTAAAATCATTTAAAGATATCTTGAGTAAATAAAAAGACATTTCAGCAAACCAGGTGCTATGTCAAAAAGTAATACCTCCTGAATCTAAAACACGCTTGTTGCAACAACTGCCATCAAGCATTTATAATCTTTATTTTAAGAAAATCACTAGGAAGGTACATACTTTGCAGAAGTGTTTTAAGTCAGTCACACTTGAAGATTTTTGATTTTTCATAATCAAAAATGGCCTGTGTAAAGTCACGCTACAACAACTCATTCAGATTTTATGTTTCAACTTTGACTTGGCCACTCCAAATCCTTTACTCTGCTTCTGAGCCATGAAAGAGAGGCATTTGCTTGCATTCTCAAAATGCGCTAGAGAGCAGAATTCGTATTTAAGAGAGACAGGAAACACTTTTAATCAGGATTGTTTTTAAGACTTGCTGCTTCTTTAAAATTGGTGAATTTTTGTCTCAGCAATGATACATAGCCCTTTGGAATAATGTGACATTTGCCTCAAGCTAAAGTCTGTCTGCATTAGAAGCACCTTTGGCTCAGAATAGAATTTTTTTTGACATTTCACGAAGAAGAAGAAAAATGTGAACAGACCACAAAGCTGAAATGAGCAAAACAAAACAGTTTATACACCCAACAAAAGAGCTTTGATCATATAAAATAAAAGTTACAGTTCACATGATTCAGCCAGTCTCAAGATCTTTAACACAATTATGAACATATCTCAATGCTACTGCTTTCTATATGCTGAAACCATTCAATTATTCATCAGAGAGCTTTGTTGCTCTCCATATTTCCCTCTTAGCAATTTGTAAGCATTCTGCTCTCCGCTGTGTGCAACCAAACACCACAGTTGCCCTGGTCACTTCAAGATATTCACCCAACAGAAATCAAAAACTTTACATTCAGCCACCTGATCATGAAAATATTTGCTGTGAAATTAAATTAGTTTCTTAGATAATTAGGAACTTGACAAAAAACGTAGAATCAGCATTCGTCATCGATCTCATTTGTATTCAGCCATCTTTCCGTCTCCTGCTAGTGACTTCAATCTATGTGCTTGTATTTTGTAGCAGAAACAAACCTGGAACACGAGCAGACCGAACGCAAACTGAGACCAGAGAGAACGGCATGCAAATCCGCCTCGGTACCATTGAAGAACCTCACCTGTGTAGCCCGCGATCCAGCCCCACGAAGACACCATGGCCAGCAGCCATTTGAACATGACTCCTTCGATGTGCCAGAAAGCGGAGCTGTCCCATATTCTCAGCGGCTGGAGGAGCAGCAGGTACAAGCAGTAGGACGGGATGGCCACACAGTTGTTGAAGAACATGAAGGTGAAACGCATCACAGACTTGAGGAGAACCCAGCTCAGTTTGCCGGCACCATCCATCAGCTGTGCCATTCTGAAACGCACCGTCTGCAAACAAACAAAGCCGCCGTTGGAGACTTGTGTTGTTTGACCTACAATAAAAAAATGTTCTGCTTATAGACAGAAGATGTGCACGAAAACAATGAATAGAAATAGAGAATATAACAGCATAACTGTCACATTTGGATGATAAATTGTCTCAAAGATTATTGTGATAATCAATAATTTATCAAAGACCAATATGAAACGAAGCGGCATAATAATATAATAATAATAACCTTCTGAAATACTAATATACTTCAAAGACATTTTATATATCCAGAATAAAACACAATAAAAAAACAAAAAATGAAAAGGAAATTAAAACCACACAAAACCGAAACCATAAATAAAATGGATTATGAAGACTCTGTAAACAGAATTGCCTTTCAAAAAATATTAATATTCACAAAGCATCTTAGACCTTTAGAATAAATCCTAAGGTAACAAAATGTTAGATGGCGTGAGGAGGAGTTTTAGTGAGATAAGCAGGGAATTCCCGATTCCAATATCGATATCAGAAATCGATCCAATATAAGCCAAAAAACGAGTATCAGATTATATCAGCCAGCCTCTAAAATCTCTGATACAATCTATTGTCATTGATTTTTTGTTCTCTACTTGAGTAATAACATTTGATCAAGTCCAAACTTAAACTACAAATATAAGTAATAAAAGTATGCATGGTTTGTGCTGATATTGTATCAGGTGAATATCAGTGTTAGGCAACACTCAAAGCTGCAATATTGATATTGTATCAAAAGTGAAAAGGTTGCATGAGACACTCCTGGTGAAAAAGACCACCAGAAAGGAGAGATATTCTCTGGAAAATAGATAAAGCTTTGCCAAGAGCAGGATCTGCTACTGTTCCTTTACTTCCCAAATTAAACAAGTATATACAAGCAGCAGGAAATCACACTGAATAGCTGACAGACAGCAGAGCGTCAACATTGATATCAGATAGATGACAGTAAAATGACCAGCATGGCGAGAAGCCGTGACAAATCACAGGATGGGGATGTAAATAAAGTGCGATCAGACATTTCGATGCTGTGTGACAGTTAATTTAATGTTGCTTAGTTTCATCATCCAGTCTAGATTCAATTATCGGTAAACTTCTAACAATGTACTGGGAGCGAATTTGTTTGTTTTGTCTTATTTTGTTTTCTGTATCAACCAATCACAGTCACTAGAAGACAGTGAAGTGAGAATCTAGGCTCGGTTTTCTACACAGAATGAAAACAATTTCCAAGAAACTCTGCTATTAAAGCCCATTTTAAATCACTTTTTTCTTTTCACTATTTTTTTTATTTCTCTGTTATATGCTTCAGAATAATCGGTCTCCATCCATCTCAAAGATAATCGCATAGCTGTTACGTAGCTATTTTTTAAAACAGAAATACAGCTCCCTTCGCAACCATTTCCTCCCTGATACAGATAAGCAAAAAGCCTTAAAATAAACAATTTTTCTAAGTATTAACTGAAAAATCCAGCCTTTAAGTACCGTATTTTCCGCACTATAAGGTGCACCGCATTATAAGGCGCACCGTCAATGAATGGCCTATTTTAAAACTTTTTTCATATATAAGGCGCACCGCATTATAAGGCGCATAGAATAGACGCTACCGTAGAGGCTGGGGTTACGTTATGCATCCATTATATGGACCTGCGCTAAAGGGAATGTCAACAAAATAGTCAGATAGGTCAGTCAAACTTTATTAATAGATTACAAACCAGTGTTCTGAAAACTCCGTTCATTCCCAAAATGAATAAGCAGGTGTTTTATTATTTTCCCCGAGGTAAAGTAAGTGACGTGGTATTTTCGTGACACAGTTTATCTTTTAACAACAGCAAGATATAACATATAGTGGAGGGGAACTTTTCCTCAATTCAATAAACACATAAAAAACAGTCTGATACTGTTACGGTAAATCAAACGTTAGTGCAATCACAATATATATCCACTTCCGCACCATTGATTCGTTCATGTTAAATTCTCTTGCTGCTCCTCTATTCCCGTGTTCCACTGCGCAACTGATCACCTTGAGCTTAAACTCTGCGTCGTAAGCGTGTCTCTTAATAGGAGCCATTTTGGGGTCTTTACACAAAACCCAGTGTGTTTTATGGCCATATATACGGCACTATATGGCCATATATATGGCACTATATAAGCCATATATATGGCTCCGTTCATTCCCGTTCCGTTCATTCGTATATATGGCTTATATAGTGGGCCTTATAATCCGCACTATATAAGCCATATACTGTATATGGCACTATATAAGCCATATATATGGCTTATATGGTGCGGATTATAAGGCGCACTCTCGGCTTTTGAGAAAATTGAAGGTTTTTAGGTGCGCCTTATAGTGCGGAAAATACGGTACATTTACTCAGAGAGAGAGGGAAAAGCCACATCTTCCCCAGCAAAGACCAAAATAAATTTTGACGACCATAATAATTCCAGTAAATTGCATATAACCAAACCAATCTGGAAGTTTTAACACAAGTTTCTGTTTCACTGAAGTATACAAATGATTTGATAGAGAGGCCAATTGTTCTTCAAAACTGTAAAGACAAGAGAACACCACAGAGATATTGGGCATGTTCATGTTCTACCATTGCTCACCTAAACAGGTTTCTTCAGCTTTACTAGAACTTTAACTGTAACTGTGTGTTTTGGTCAAATCACATTGAGCTTTTCAGAAAGACTTTCAGGTGAGTTTATTAAGAGTAAAATGCTTACTGTTATGTATGGTGGAGAATGTGTGATGCTGTGTGTCTGCCGCTATCTGTTGGCATTGTAAAGAATAAATAACTTGTCTGCTATATTTCTAATTTTAAAAAACCTCAAATGCCAGTTCCATATTGTGATTAGGTTTCAGTTCCTCCAAAACACCATTTCGCTGCTGTGAAACACTCTTATGCTTTCTAATAACAGTAATAAACATAAAATCATTTTTGCGTCAGAATTTATTATTACTTCATTTCAGAGCCTCTTAAGATTTTTCTACCAATTCTTGAACATCAGACTGTAAATAAATTATTATAAAACGACATTTGTGATTTTCTCACTGATGTTTTCAGACTTTTTAAGGCCGGTTTATGTTTTATAATGTTCGGTCCTACAACACAGTTTAAAATGACATTCCTGCATAGAATGTATTCTTTGAGAAGCGTGTTTTCATACACTGTAGTAAATAATGATGTCACTGTTTTTAAACTGAGGGAAAATTATAATCTACGGTAACGAACTTGACATTTTGGTTGAATAAAACAACTATTAGAAGTCAATCACTCCAGAATGTTTGTTGAAAGTCTTATGGTAGCATCTATTAAAAAAAATAAAATGATAATCATCCCAGGACTGGAGCGTTTTAAATACTGAAGCTGCTTTAATTTCTAACACAAATGACCTTTGCATAGGTTCAAAGTTATTTTACTGGTCCATCTGATTAACTATGTTTTGTTGAAGGCTGCATAATATCTGACACCGCAACCATCATTGCCATGTCAATGTGTTTGTAAATGCAACAGATTATAATATTTGGTAGGATGTTAGTCCCATGAATTGAAACCATGCAAACTGTTTTTGGTATGCTGAAGAAACTTCTCAGTATATCCACGTCTATGCCGTTACTTGATGTAGACATATCCTTAGTGGCTATGACGCTGAAGTTCGCAGTAACTGGTGAAAAACTTCAGATATTTTGTAATAGCAATGTTTTGCAATAATATTGTAATGATGTTTTCCTGATTTCATGCAGCTCTAGTTTTGACAAGGAAAACCAATCCAAGTCCTCTTTTGATACAATTTTAAAATGTCTGTCCAGATTGTTGTTTTCGTAAACCTTACCATGTACAGATGTGGAGTTTGTCGTAAAACATTAGAGAAAAGATGTCAGAGCTATCGTCTCGGTGGATCTGTGTCCTCAGACATTTTTTTGCTGATTTTTGTATTTTATTTTGCGTAACTTTGACTGTGGCAATGAGCCAATACAAATGGTACCAAAATTTTGTCAGGTGTATTTCTGATGATTTTTTTTTTTTTTTGCATGTCTTTCATCATTGCAATGTGCAATTTATTTTAACAAAAATGTTTCTTTTTTCCCAAAATGTAATGTTTCATTGCAACATTTGGGGTGATATTGATAACCAATATTTACTGATGTGTACATCTCCTTACACGTTCGATCAAACCAACTACATTACTTCTCTGCTTCAACTGATCACCCCAACAGTCCTATGTTACTTCACTGTCACATGACTAAACAAATACCACATGGCCAACTCTCTCCCCTACTGAAATACATGCACAAACTGCAACAAAATGGAAATACACGTCAGTTGTTCATATCATATCGACCCCATTTTACTTATCGGACTGATACCGATAGGTTAAAAAATGACTAACATCAGTCAACACTGATGTTGATGCCGATATTTTGTGCATCCCTAATGATAATGTATTGTAAATTTACCAATTTCCACATGTGGGAAGCAAAAACTAAATACTGAAGGATTTTTTATCAGCTCCATTTGGGTTGGACAACAGAACATGACAATATGAAGTAGGCAAAAATATTCAATAAACCAACACATCATGGCCCAAACTGAAGAAATCTAAGAACAGATGAGAAAATAGCGAGAACATGGAGTGGCAAGCCAACCAAAATTACACCCAAGAGCATATCAACCACTCTTTCAGGAGATCACTAAAAGGAGAACATCTGAAGCACTGAAGGTCCGATGTGCAGAATTCAACAAAGAGAAACAGACTTAACAAAAATTAGATATATGGAACAGATCCGAGGCAAAAAACACAACTTATTAAAAAGAACATGAAGGCCCTAGTGATATTTGCCCCAGCACTTCTTGATCACCCCTCAAAAAATTGGGGAAAACATTCTGAGCACTAACTAGACAAATGTTGGCCTTTTGGAAGGAGCACATTCCCTAAAACTAAAGAAGCATTTCAGAAAAGTAATAACATATAGATATGATCTAAAATCCACTCCACTCTGAGACTGGGTCCAACCCCCCCACCCCCCACAAAATTAAGGTTCTGGGTTGGCCTAGTCAAAGTCCAGCCATAAAATGAGGGTTAGAATGAACTTAAACAGGCCATTCATGCAAAAGGTGCGATAAATTTCCTCCCACTGTGATGTAGGAGTTAGGATATCTTTTTCCCTCCACAATGTATCATCAATAGTAGCTACAATAACATAACAGCATTCATTGAAACTGGTAAAAGGGTTTAAAAAAATTTTGCGTTATCTGAACACAACACTATAAATGTGTATAACCAGAACTGAACGAGCAGGCTATAAAAATAAGCACAAACATTTACCTGGAACGTTTCAGACAGGTGAGAATCTCTGGCAGAAATGCTTTTTTTTTTTTTTTTTTTTTTACTCCGCTAACCGGTTGAGGATCAGGCTTTTCCGAGGCATTTATATGCAACACACGCGTAGAGGACGCTATGCTCTGATTATTATTCAAAAGGGATTTATTAATAAAGATGGTTGGCTGTCATTCGTGCCTTGATACCAACGAGCTCCCAACCCAAAACGGTGTTAACAGGCTAAACCAGGACCTTAAAAGGACCATTCAGCCGGGAAGGGGGACGAAGTCCATTACTTCATAACATGCTAGCTAGCAACAGTATGAGTTAGCATAAAGGGAAAAGATGCGGCTAAACGCGTCGGAAATTACCACCTGTGAGCTTCAGCGTTAATGTGGAATAAATAACAGATTGAGCTCAGGGGCCTTTATTGGTGAGCTGCTTTAGGAGGTGAAAGCAAACGTTAAGTTTGACGCTGATTCAAAGCGCAGCGGCTCATCCAGAGTGTAGTCCCACCCTGTAGTTTAGTAGTAAAAGTCTGCTAGCTCATGTTACTCACCCAATTAATGTCACTGAAGCATCCAAGGACGGCCGAAGCGAGATTTACTGTGAAGCTAGGCTATAAAATGGCTATCTCTGCTAGTCGGCATGTTACGTCTGTTAAATCTGATCTGGATTGAGGTTTAAAAAGGTGAAAATGTCAAAGAAACCCCTGTGCGATAGAGCTACTCCTCCCCCCATTTAGCCATCCAGGGTCTTCTCGGGCGCTGTTAGCAGCTCCAGTTGAACGTCGCTGGCTCCATCTCAGGGAGAGATACCGGGATAAATCCTCAGATGCATCATCATCACCATCACCATCAACTCGGCTCAGCTAGCTCCTGGGCGCCCAGCAAACAGTCCGAGGGGAGAGGCTGCTGAGGCGGGCCTGGGCTCAACGCTGCTCCTTAGATAACCGCAACGCAAGCTGTACATGTGCGCATCTAACAGAGAGAGCAGCGATTTTTTTTTTTTCTGTTCTAGGCTGGAGGGGACCCGTTATCTTTCTCCAGATCCCGAATCACACCGCGGCAATGTACACAAAGGAAGAACGGTACACAACCGGAAATGGCTAAAGTCCACCTTCAAAATAAGAGGACCAAGGAGCGCATTGGTGATTCTGTAGATAGGGCACATGTAACATGAGGAAAAAGTTCAAATGGAATCAAAATTATATCTTTTGGCCTTCAAGAAAACAACTGTGTGTAAAAATGCAGCAACACACAATATCTAAAGTAAAAAATAGTGGTGTCAGACTAGGAATAGAGATTCACCTTCCAGCAGGATAATAACACCTAAATATACAACTATGCAATCAGTCAGTTACTCAAGTTTATTTACTGCTGCTCTCTGTTGGTCAAGTAAAATTTTAAGTAAAGACATTAATGTTTATGGTAATAATGTGAAAAAAGTTCACAGTGCAACCCAACTGAATCCAAATTAACTTGGTTTAATCATAATTTATGTCACTACAGTTAAATTCAGCACACTAATATTCTGTACAAAATTAAATAACAGGAAATAAGCCCATGATTCCTTTGATCCTAAGGAAGCATGGGGTGTCAGTCGACAGCATCATTTCCCTTTTAACAAAAAATAAAAATAAAACGTTCAGTACAACTAGACTGAAGATAAACCCTCAGTGATTGAACTGACAGAAAAGAGACCAAAATAAGATTTTAAAAAATCCAGCAAACTTTAAAAACAATACATCTAAGTAAAAAATATACATAAATGATTTTATATATTCTTGCTTTAAATAATTTACATGTTTTTGTTCTTAAAAATAGGTCAAATTTATGGGTTTTTCTTTTTTTACTAAATAGAGAAGAATTTCTTCACATACCCAAAATAGTGTTCAAATTTTAAATTTTTGTCCTGAAATTTATTGTAAGTCAAAAGTGAAATTTTAATAACAGTTTTTAATAATTATAAAATAATTTCCATATAAAACACTCTTCCCTAAATTAAGAAATAGTTTGTCATTTTTCAAAGCAATATTAAAGAACTTAGGAAGAAATAAATAAATAAATTTATCAGCATGCTTGTAAATTATTTCAACAACTATCAGAGGTTTATCAAGGTTTCTGTTAAACCTAAACTGTAAATACTATTTGGTAAAACGACTTTTCACTGTTCAACTACGACCTAAAATTGCACTTTAATTGTGAAAAATCTGACCGGAAGTCAAAGTTTTATTCAGGGTGACTTCATGTTGATGCTTGTTTGACGCTAGTCTTTGACTGCGCAGACTCCCTGCTGTCAAAAATTGATGGCTTGACTTCATATGTACATCTATACATAAATAAATAAGAAAATAAAGATAAATTGAATCTTCCGATTCTGAACTGAAATTTGTCAATCCCTAAATAACTCCGACTAAAAGTATTAATATAAGTTAATCATATCAATTACGTTAATGCAGTGTATTTATGTATGTATGTATATATATATATATATATATATATATATATATATAAACAATATATAAATATATATATATATATAAACAATATATAAATATATAAATTTGTGACATAAACGTCACTCTCTAAAATGTATTTCACGTGCCCTCGCCAACTGGAAATATTCTGTACTGTTCATATTGTGCCACCTGGTGGTTTGGCCCAGTATTACATAATGTGGAAACGATTAAACCAAGGACGTTTAACACATTATATTGACACAATTAATACTAATAAATTTAACATCAAGTCTTTAGCATCTTTTGAGTCCAAAAACTGCTACTTTATAAATGCTTAAATAATTCAAATAAAAGTCTTTTAATCACCAGAGTTTAAAAAAAATACAAACAAAAAACATTTATTTTCTACAAGACAAAAAAGTGAACAAGCTCAAATTGTAAAAAAAAACAAACAAAAAAACAGAAAAATAAAGCAACGGACTAAAAGCGAATGTATGAGCTCCTCTGTGGGGCAGGCTGCGTTCCACTCTGCTGCAACTGGTGGCGGAGCTGCTGGGAGTAGGGATCCTCCATGGACTTGACGGATACCATCGTCTTCGGCCCCGTCTTCCACTCGATGCCGCTCTCGTCCACCACAGACGCCTCCACAGTGACTACGTGGGTGCCCAGGATGGAGAAGTTTAGCAGGAACTGGGTGCTGAAGTAGTCGTTGTGAGGTTCTACTCGCTGCTCGATCTCATTTGTTTTACTGTCAAGTGGTATCTGAAATTTAAAAAAATTAGGGTGATGATAAAAGAATTAGTCAAAACAGTTAAACGATAGCATAATTAATTGTAGAAAGTAGAATGGTTAGGCGGGGGAAAAAAATATCATACTTTGTAGTCAGGCCCTGTCTTGCTCTGTAGAACTGATGTGACATTGAGGCAAACAGACTGGATCTTCCTGAAGAGTCCTGGTGTGGAACCATGTTGTACCACTCCCTCCACCTTCAGAGTCAGCTGCTGACTGTTCTGAACTGGGATTGGCTCACTTGGAGTTCGTGGTGACGGAGAGAGAGCGAGCTGGAAAATGCAAAACATAAGAAATGAAATATTTTTAAGCTACGAAGACAAGAAAAAATTGTTTTTTTTACTTTGTTTTCTGACAAACAGAAAGGTTTAAGTTTCACAGTGTAAGTTGCTGTTTCTTAGAAATCACTGCTCTTACAAAACTACAATCCTTAGCTAAAACCAAGTTAGGAATTTAACTTGTTTAAGTTAAGTTCTAGCCCCACATTTATGGTAACTGGATAATAGCTGCATAATGTACACCAACCTTTGGAAGGCTTTTAAACAAAAATAACTACAGTATTTTACAGACTATAAGTCGCATAAGTCAACGAGTCATGAAGAGAAGAAAAAAAATTTGGTCTGTGGATTAACTGAATTTATTTCACTCAAATCTAGACAGAATCGAGTGAAATAAATCCATCATAATTATAAAAAGAAGCAAAAAAAAGTGACTTCCAATGAAATTTGCTGTGGATTGGTGCCATTTGTTTATATGCACAAGTATTATCAAACCTCATTTATTATTCAAAGCAAGTTTGTGTTTTTAGCAAAAATTTCAATCATGTGGAATCTTTATTTGCAAACAAACACCAAGTTATTGTGTTGTTGGCTTGGTTTCAGTACTTGTGACTGTAAAGCAATTTACCTTGATGCTGGTTGACTGGAGCTTTTGGAAGAAATATCTTTGGAAAGACAGCGGCACCTTCAGCAAGGCTATGACAGCATCACAGAGGCAGTTGGTATGCTGGAAAACAAACACAATTCACTCTTACGTTCAGAGTTTTTAGTCCTTTAAGCTATTTTTAAAAGACTATATACAAATACACCCTCCAAAGTATTTTTGGAAGATTTTTCTTTTTATAAACCCCCAATTGCACTACAGCAAATCACAAGCACAAATGTCTTGAATCTTGCAGTAAAACTGCTAATTTCTTTGAAACTCTGTGATCATAGATGTAGTCTCACCAGGTGTGAAACAGGAGGGTGTTTCTTGGAGAGTCCCTCTACCTCTACAAGCACATGGTTAAACACCGACATCATCCGTCGCTCATATTCGCTCTCGGTCTGAACAGAACCCGATGTGCCGTGCTCCTGAAAACTAAATCACACCGACAACGTGGGAATGTTAAAAACGTGAGCCACATATTGGTTTCTATACGGTCAGCTGCTAAAAGCTGCTGTTGCTTGCATCTACAGTTTTACAATTTGTGCTTTTACTACAACTTCAACAGATACAACTTCAACAACGGATAAAAAAAAAAAAACACAAGGTGTAAAAGTTACACATTTTATTTGTCGGTCTTCTCTAATTCATAAGAACCTTTTATACCAAAACAAACACTTTGAAGCGCAATCAAAACTGGAGAAAAAGATGTAGCTTTTTGCCACCAAAGAAAATATTTGGCAGAGTCGATAAAGGGCTTTGAAAGCCAACAGCATCACAGACTCCTGAGCATCATGGTGTAGGGCTTTTCTGCTACCAGCAGTACAAGTGATATTACAAAAAGTGGATGGAATAAATGAAGACAAATGACTACCTGCAAATCCTTCAACTTCAAATCTCAAATCTGCAGATATAAAAATAATACAGGGTAGGACTGGGTGTTCCAACAGGAAACTGATCCTGGCAATGATCTGGTGATTAACATCCAGAAAATGTCTCTACATTGACCAATCTGGAAATTTATGAGTAAGAGTAATTTATCTGTGAGAACTTCAGTCAAAATTATGATCAAATTAATATGAATTATGTGGATGAGCATGTAGTTTCACTGCAAGTTGCTCAAGAATGTTTAACAAAGTTTGAACGGTGCACATGTATGTATACATTTGGCTAGGATTAAGTGGTTAAATAAAAAATCTGCAGAATGTGAAATTTTTAAAAAATCCAATTAACTGATTAATCGTCCGAATAATCGATTGATAAAACAATTGTTATTCCCAGCCCTACATTTGCCTATGTAAAGGTTTTATATATTCTAAACGAACTTCAAATTAGATACAAAGTTGTCATTTCACACTAAAATAAAATATTCAAACATTAATAGAGCAAAATTGATATGAAAATGATTCACATGATGACTGCTTTTGATGTTCCAGACCAAAATGATTTGAAAACATAAATTGAATCATTTTTCTCAGGCTTTATGGAAGAATAACCGCTACATCAGAGACTCCAACCTGGCTGCCTGTGGGTCCAGTATCAAGGCTTCGATTACATGTGAGACCAGCAAGCAGCTCTGCTGTTGTCTGAACAAACAGTTAAGGACCAAGACATGACAGCAGGGGAGTCAGGGCGGTTATAGTCTGACAGGACTGATGGATGTTTAAGGATACAGCTCCACGTTGCGAAGGGTAGCATAATCTGCATCAAATAACGACTGGTGCAGATCAGCATAGCGGGCAGCAAGACCTCTGAACTCATCCATGCAGACCTTCATCTGGAAGAAAAGTGTAACAGCACGATTAAACACATCAGATTTATTCCACTCTGATGCACAAATTCTTCATATCAGTGACCGGTGTGGTATAACAAATAGACCCTGGAATCATAACTGATGTGGATATAACAGAATAGAAGAGAGATGATATTAAGTATGACTGGACTATAATGATTGGGTTTCTGCTACTATAGTTTGGTCCAGCAAGCTGACACACGCATTTATAAATATTTATACTGCACCTTGCAAAAGTATTCAAACTCCCTGACCTTGTTCCACATTTCATCACTTAACAACCACAAATTTCAAGGTACCATGTGTCTTATTGAATCTTTCAAATTCTTCTAAGCATTAATAAAACCTAAGCTGCTAAGTGTTTACCTGCACTGAGATGCGGCCACAGCGCTGGACGTCATTTCCTGATGTGAGAGCGATTGTCGTGGCGATGGCTGGCGGAGGGCTGGTTTTCAGGCTGTTGCAGGTGCAAATGAGCTGCGACAGGGCCTGCAGAGTGTCGATGCGCAGCTTAATGAACTCACACTGGAATGTGAGCGGGCTCAACGGAGTGCTGGCGGCCTGCAGGCAGAGTGATTAATCACATCTTATAAAAACGGTAATACATACGGAGGTCTCGTTACAGTCTAAATTAAGTTTCAGTGACTTTTTCTTTCCCCCAGCTCACCGTGAGGGAGGCGATGCCCTTTTGGTAGGAGCGCAGGGCCTCTGCGATGGCGCTCATGGCACCACTGTAGTCGCCCTCCTCCACGTGACTCAAGAACTGCTCTGCCTGGGAGAACTCCTTCAGGCTGTTCAGCCAGAAGTAGAAATGCTCCGACGCCACACGGGTCCGGAGACACTGGTAAAGCTCGCTAGAGAACTCATGACAGCCCTGCAGATCAATAGCAAGCCGTTTATTCTCTTATTTCGTTGTGATGTCATCTTCATAATTAAAGTTACTGACCATGCGGGAGGCTTGCCGTGCAATGCGATACACCGTCCAGCCATTTGCAACGTTCTCCAGCTGCTGCTTGATGACAGTCTTCACTTCAGATGACAGAGACGATTGGCTGGCGACAAAAATCACAGTCGCCAAGGAAACCTACAGTGATCAAAGGTCATTAAATGCAACTCTAAGCAGCAGGAGAGGACGCTGATGTATGCGGCGTTTCTCACCAGAAGCTCCTGCTGCTCGCCGGTGGAGGAGTGACTGGCCACCCGGTAGAGATCAACCAGATCTCCCAGCATGCCATCTCCCAGCACGGGCAGATGGGTGGCGATGGCCGCCAGGGCATGGCACATGAGGACGCGGGATGAGTCGCAGGATAAGTGGAGCTGGCCGAGCAAGAACTCCACAGCTGGTTGGCTGAGGTGAGGCCGATTTTTCAGCAGCTTAACGAGCGAGGTGAGCGCCGTCTGTGGTGTAAACAAAACAGCTGTTTAAGAGGGCAAAAATCTCTGGTAGGCTCCGAGTCTAGAACCTACTTAAATAGAACCTGTCTGACAACACAAAGTAGACTTAAAGGTGATCTATTATATTTCCTTGAAGAGGTAAAATCCAAATAAACTACTGCTGGCCACGTTCCCCCAACTCTATGTTTACGTTCGACAAAATGGATGCACACAAATTAGCAATTATACAATAGTACATGTTTGAAAAGCAGAAGTGAAGCCTCCTGCACAAACAACAAGAATGCAGCAAGTGGTTTAAGCCAACACCAAAACATTTGTCTTTTCCAGTAGTTATTGTACCGCAGTAAAACCAGCTGACCAAACATGCTGGAGCTCAGCTTCGGCTGCTAGGTAACAAAGTGGGCTTCACAGAGGTTGCTAACTGAGGAGCAGAGCCCGGTGATTTGTGACATTACATTCAGAAGGTTTTTGAAACGGCTCAGTTCCAGAAACTAAAAAAACTAATTTCATTGACTGGCATCATTTGTTGAAGTTTGTTTCCCATAATCACACAATTTCTTTTCAAAATTCAAATATAAAACCGTAAAAAGAAAATTCAAAAATGACTTCATTCATTCATAAGGTTAGAAAAAGTGTCAGGGAATGAAGTTAACAGTTTTGAGTGCTACAGCATATATAACTTCTTTATTTTTTGTTGTGTTTACATTACTGTCTTACTTTGAGAGTGGCCTGTCCACTGGGGCTGCTGTCCTGACTGCACAACATCAGTAGAGACTCCACTCCCAACACCGTGTCCTGCTCCAGCTGCACAATATCTGAGGAAGAAAAACCCACAAAAACACAAAATGAAAGAAACTCTCTCATAAAACCACTGAGGGGAATCTGTGCTGGAGGAAGAACCTCAAATAGGCCATTGTCCAGAGAAACCAACCTTTTTCCGGACAGGAAATGGCAATGCTGGAAAGCACCACAACCCCATGAGCCGCCACTGACAGGTTGCTGTGGTAACAACATTCTTGCGCCAGTTTAACCAGGTCAGTGAGTCGAGGAGGGATGGATGAGCTGGCTGAGGAGAAAGTGTTACACCATTACATCTTTACGACTACACACATATATTTAAAAGTTTATTGTAGGGATGCAAAGAATTAATCGACTTAAAATTACTTGTCGATTAATGATCAAAATTTTAGTGTTGTTGTTTGGCCAGTAGAGGGTGCCGCTGGTCATTAAGTGGAACCAGTTAGTACAGGAATAAAGATGGCAGAGAGATTCCAGAACAGGAATTAGAAACGGTCCAGAGATTGGAACCAGTCACCGCTTTAACTTTATGAGTTAAAGCACTTCATGAAGTGAAGTTTTAACATTCTTTTAAGAGCAACCACAGTTGATACGTCTTTATGAATATCTCTGTTCTTTTATTCTTCTATTCAGCAACCTAAGAGGTTCCTGGTTTTCATTTTTTAGAAATATGTCTAAGTTTAATAACAGTTTATTTACTTACTTGCTGCAGTGCTGAAGTACTGCTTGATGGCTATAGTCCCAGAGAGGGTTGAGAGGACAGCCAACATTCCCAGCTTCAAACTGTTGTAAGGGATGGTCAAAGCACACTCACACAGAGTCTGAAAGGATTAAAATGGTTACATTTTAAAGTTGTAAACAATAGAAAGTATGCAGAGTGACTGGCAGTGTTTTTACTTGAGTGTTTTCTCTGATCCAAAGGTGAGGAGCTTTTATAGCCAGCAGCTTTAAGTCGTTTATCGCAAGTCTCTTTACAGCTTTCCTAGGATCGTCTCTCAGGTACTGAAGGAGAAGCTGCAACTGAAGAGATAAAAAGCACAGCAAACTTTATTATTTCACAGAACTTTTATCAAACACAATGTATCACTATAAACCTGTGCTTTCTCTGTGGCTATACCTGTTTGGGGATATCGATGAGCGAGAAGGCAGCCAGCTGTGTGAAGGTGTGCAGCGAGACAATGACCATAGGGGTGGAGGGGTAGGAGTTCACCAGGTGCTGCAGGAGCTCTCTGCTGCTGGACGCCAGGCTGGCGTCGTGATGCATGTGCTGCAGCATGGGGATCAGCTTCAGCTTCAGATCCACAGGCGTGTCCAAACCTGCCGTCGTAGTCGGGTTCAAAATGGGGAAAAAAGTCATTTAGACACTAGACATCCACCCTGAACACCAAAATAATACACTACTGGGAAAAACATTAGCACACCCTGTGATAGTTTGTGTCTAATACAGACACGTGACAATTTACAAAAAAAATTTTAAAAAATGTAAAAAGGGAAGTTTTTGCCTCATCAAAGCTTGTATCTTGATATCATTTATGTGCTATGGTGGTGACTCAAAATTAGGCCTGGGCGATATGTGTTAAAAATAAATTCTCAGATTTTTTTCTACCAGATTGGATTATAAGTGGGTTCTTTTCCTTGTTTTTTTTTCTGAAACAGAAATGACAAATGACAGAAAATATTTACAAAAGTGTTTTTGTCCCCCTCAATCATCTCTTCTTTGAATTGTATGACAGAATACAATTCTTTTGTTTTTTTGTTTAATTACAAGAATATAGTCAAAATATTAGCACAGAAAAGATGCAATTTTACCAGAAGAACGTCTTATAATTTTTAAAAGTTATCAAGGACTGATGTGACCAGCTCGGTTTGTGTGGTTCTTTCTTTGAAATAAACTCAAAGACCTTCTACCGATAATAATTTGATGCTGACGTGTTAAAAGATGAAATATTTCCTTTTCTCTAAAAATTATAACAAAATATAACTTCACAAAATGCTCAACATTCCTCATTTCAGTTTTTTGTTATTTTTTGAGTTGGGTTCTCATAAAATTACTACTTTATTCTCCTATTATTATCAGTTCATTCTTGTGTTACCATGTCTGTATTCTTGTAGTATTACGACTTTATTCTTTTAATTTGAAAAAAATATATATTAGTCTAGGATCCCCTCATAAAATTCACCTGAAATCAAATTGCGTGTTGGTGAAAAAACCACCATGATTTTCCAAAAATGACAAAAAAACTATTTTATCAATTATTCGAAGTATTTACATCTTCCTCAGAAGAGACAAATAAAAGACAAAATTAAACATCAATATGTTTCTTAGTAAATAATTAATAGAGTTAAATTAGGAATCATATTCTACCTTGAATCATTTCGCTCACTTTGTTACAAATCCCGGCAGCAAAGTCTCTAAAAATTAAAAACAGTAAAGTTCAAAATTTAAACCAGAAAGCAAGTAAATTTTTTTTTTAGATAATACAGCGGAGTTCTAACAAGAATTTTTCTTACTTCGACTGTGCAGAGAAACTTGCAGCAGCAAAGATAGCAGCCTCCACTTCCACGTTGTCGTGAGAGTCCAAGCTTTGTCGGATACTGTGGTGGGCGTTTTTTCTCTCTGGGATGATGGAGGCCAAACTGCCAAGCATCCTGCAGAAATAAAACAATGAATGGACTCTTTCAAACCTGGCTGTAGTTAAAAATTATTTATTCTGTGGCATCCAGCTTACCTCAGAGTAATGGCTCTGGCCACGGGGTCGTTGCTATGTATGACTGAAAACACCCTCTTAACAAATTCATCCACATTGAGAATCTTCTCCAAATGCTTTTCACTCTGCTGTGTCACTTTCAGTACACACAAACGCAGAAAGTTGTTGCTGGAAAGAGAGACAGCAGATTGTATGAATGAACTTGTTAACAGTAAAATTATTCTCACCTATTTTTTCCATCTAATGCAACATTCCAACATATAAACTTTAATGTCATTTAATACATCCGAGAAACATAAACAACATGCTCTGGTGCACCAACCAATTACCGTAGGAAAAATTACTTTTATTAGCAGGTAAAAATCAGATCGAACATTTATTTTAAAGGTGTTTCGTCCTCTTATTAATTACTATTTAATTTACTAAATTTAATAGTAATTAAATAATATTCATTTTTAATATTAAGGCTGTCATACCCAAGCCTAAAAATGTCTGCTAGTTTCAGGAAGGCGGAGTTGATGAGGATGGGGAAGGGGTACTTTTGGAAGAGTTTGGGGAACAACACCACAGCTTCACACTGCTCTCCGAGCTTCCCCGACCGCAACCCTGAAATTAAACACAAGATTTCCGGTTAAGGTAAAGCAGTGACCCCTCCTGGAGCTTGTATAATATGAATAACACACGAATCAAACACAAAACAGAACCAGAACACAATCAATGAGACGCTATGCTACATTGTTAGCATCGCTAGCTAACGCACCTTTATCCAGCTCCATGAGAGCGGAGTTAGCGTCCAGCTCCTGCTCCCCATAACACGCTTCAGACAGGAATGACCGAGCCATTGAAAGCGACATTTCTGTTTTTTAAATTAAACTTTTAAATAAATGGGGTTAACATAAACAGGTAGAGTTAGCATCTTACTGTTCAGAACGTCAACGGCAACTATGACATTACATCCGGTCTGAAATTGGCCTTTTCGAAATAAAATGTCGAAACTAAGCTTACGGATTGCTTTCTAAAGATCCATGTTTCTGGTCATCTACGCTGCATTATTTTTTGAAAACATGTTTCACTTTCATTTCAGAAATATATATTGTACTATTATAATAATATAACCTATTGGTAGCACATTCAAGGAGAATAAGAAACTCTTGCTGGTCCACCAAATTCTATTAAACTGACCGTTTTTCTCACTAAATACTTCTCGTTGTCATCGGCTCCATAACAAAGGCTGAGGTATGAGACATTCAGCATGCTACTTTAATTTTATTTGCGGGCACATAACGTGGGCATCTTTCAAAAAGTATCCATCTCCAAATTTAGAGCAGGATTTGGTTGCATCTAGGCCGTTTATAGCGAATGTCCACTTACGTTGAAGGGGCAGCAGTTGTTGCGGAAACGGAAGCGGAATCGCTGTCTGACGCACCAATAGCAGCGCACGACGCGGCGTTTCGCGCGGAATTCGGTCCTTTTAATCGAACGTTCTCTTCGCGGGAAAAAAAATCATACCAGGTAGCAACAAGAAGGGGGGAAAGAGACCACCAGCTAACGATCGGACAAAATTATTGGCGTGTGTAACAGTTCGCCTGCCGCTGGAGCACGGTGATGTTTTTCCACTCTATTGTTGACAGAGGAGTGGGGAGACGGAGGCAGAACGGTGAGACACAGTATGTTCTGTCTGAGGGGAGGTGTATCAATATGCTATGCTAAGCATGGGTTTTACCCGTACTGTAGGCTATCTAATCGCTAATGCAGCTATGATCTGCATCACAATAAGAACAGCTAGATTTATGTCACATTTTAAAATAACCTTTGTACTGATATTTTTGTATTTCATTTTGCTTTACTGCGTCTCTGTTTATCTGTTGTAATATTCCCATAGTTGTTTCGTTTTATGCGTACTAGTTTGTGCTAAAGTTTTACTGCAAACTAGAAAGTTTTCCAGCCTAATACTTCTTACGCATTTGTTCGTCGTCCATCCATAAATTACATGTAGTCTATGTATGGAAAACTCATAAGTTTTTTTTTTTTTAAAAATGCTTTTAAAATTATAATTTACTGCATTCTAGCACTTTTTTATATGACAGGCCTCAAAGTGGAATGAAAATGTAACTGTTAGCCTAACATTTTATGTCTTGTCACAGATTCTCAGTTGGACTTTGACTGAGCCTTTCTAACTCTCATAAGATTTGATGTATGCCAGTCCACTGTAACTCATGGTGTATGTTTATGTTGTCCCCACAGCATGATAGTGCCACCACTATGATTTTATGATGAGTGATATCTAATATTTTGCATATAAGCTAAAAACTTAACTTGTGATCTCAACTGACCATTATTTTTTCACATTTGTTTTTGTTTTCTACTTGTGAAGGGGACTCGGTTCACAATTCTCCTCTACTTTGGTCAATCACATTCAAAAGCAAAAAGCTGTAATAAATAAGGTTTGCGATTGTAATTTGACAAAATGTGGAAAACTTTAAAGGGTATGAAAGGTTTATGTTTCCTGTGACAAAATAACAACTTCCTCTTCCTTCTTCTGACCTTGCATGAATTCCTTCAGCCTTCCCTGCAGATCTGTGTTCCAAGATCCCTTTGGGCTCGCTGCTGGAAAGCTACCAGTGCACCCGGCATGACGAGCACATCTCCTACGGCAACACAGGAGACACAGTGCCGCCATTTGGGCTGGCTTTCTCCACTGGTAATCTTCTTTGAATGCAATATGCACTGAAAATTAAACAGACAAAGGTTCAGGAAGAGTGGCCATCTATGTAACCTGTGATTCTTGTTGATTTGTAGCTGGAAACATGCCCAACGTCCTCGCAGCAGCTAACGAAGAAGGCATTGTTAGGATCTATAACACAGAAAGTCGTGAAAACCCTCTTCTTAAAGGTACTTTTAAGAGCTGTGCTAGCAATAATTAAGACATTGGTGTCCAAACTCTTTGTCACATGGGTCAAAATTACTTAAGAACCAAACAAAGTATAATTTTTAAGAAAATTATATTGCCACCTTTTTTTTTAACCTGCTCAACAATAAACTAAGCATACAAAAACAAATTAAGTAGTTCCATAAGAATGAGTTGTGTAAATCATTGCATACTCAAAAATGAAAGGAATTTTGCATGTCAGTCTCATTGAAAATAAGGCGTCCAGTTTGCACATTTTTGGGGGACTTGTTTGAAAAGAAAGAAAAGTAAAAGTTTCAGCTATAAGGAAAGAATTTGAGTCATACTTAGTGTAGTTAGTCATTTTAATCGGTTAATTAAAAGCAGATTTGGGAGATTTGTATATATCAAAGTTTGCTTTTGAGTAAAGTTTGGAAATATATATGTTCCTGTTCACTATTAAATTAAAGAGAATGCAAAAAGGGTGGTTAATAAAAGATGAATGCTTTCTATTGTAAGAAGATTTTAATTTGTTTCTAATAATTTTGCACTGATTAAAAATAAAAAAGTCTCCAGGTGCATCAATCGCCTGTGCTGGCAAACTTGTGTCTTTTGTTTTTTTTAAATTGTAGTTGTGGGCACATATGGTTGTTGGGCCGTACTTTGGGCACCTCTGAAATGGGAGATGTCATTAATTGACTTGGTGTGAACTTTTACAGAATGGCTGGCTCACGAGAACGCCGTCTTTGACATTGCGTGGGTGCCGAGGGAACCTCAGCTGGTAAGTGGAAGCTCCTCCCTAATTTCTTAACAAGATTTCCACAAGTGCTGAATATACTTTGATCACGTCTGGCATCTTTAGGTGACTGCTGCAGGGGACCAGATGGCCAGACTGTGGGATGTGAAGTCTGGGGAACTGCTGGGAGGCTTTAAAGGCCACCTCTGCAGCCTCAAGTCGGTTGCATTTGCACCAGGAGAGAAAGGTATGCTGAATTGTTATTGAATTTCTCATTAAAATTTCAATTTCCTCTTAGATTTCTAACTACAAGATACATTTTTTTTCTTTCTCCTTTTATGGAAGTGGTTAAATGTGTTAAAAACAAGGAAAAAAGTCAAGACGTGGATTGGCTCTCGTCATCCTCAGACATCTACAGTAGTTCATTCATGTTACTGATGTTTTTTTTTCAAACAGCTGTTTTCTGCACTGGGGGCAGAGATGGAAATATTATGGTCTGGGATATCAGGTGCAGCCAAAAAGGTGAGTTATCAGTAACTTTGAAGGGTTTATTGCAATTTTGCAACTTCATTGGTATCTTAAGCAGAGACATAAAGAAAAATCTTACTAACACTCCATTTTCACATCTGATGTTCTGCCCTACAGATGGTTTTTACAAGCAGGTGAAACAGATCAGTGGCGCTCATAACAAATCTGAGACAAATTCCTCATCTAAAGTGAAGAAAAAAAGGAGCAGCATGCGTGGCATGGCTCCGAGCGTGGTGAGTTTACGTGCTTCTCTAAGAAAGTGAAAATTTGGTTATTTTTGATAAGAGTTATCATTGGGGACCAAAAACAAAAAGTTAGAAGCACAAACATTTGGTGTTTTCTTTTATTATTAAAAATGCAAAAGTAAATTTATTGTACTTTTTTGTTTGTTTTATTAAATGAACTAAAGATGGAATATTTGTAATAAACTAACAAAGTGCTCTGATTGGTGAAGAGATGGGATCTTTAAATCATATGGATACATCAGAAAAAGAGAGGTCTTGCACAAATACCTCTTGCAAGAGAGATACATACAGTTTTCTACAATTCCTAAATAGTGAATAATTAAAGAAATTATTCGGCGTTGTATCCATCCACTTTCCTTTTCTAGAAAATTTTAATTCGTTGGTAAAAAAAAACAACATTAAGTGTCCATCTGTATTAACTACTTGTTCTAATGGGTCAATTTGTATCATTCTTGAACTGTGGTCTTGACTAGGCGACTTATATTATCGTTTTTGTTTTGTTATGCAGGATACCAAGCAAAGTGTTACAGTGGTGTTATTTCGGGATCAGCACACACTCATCTCTTCGGGTGCTGTTGACGGGTAAAAAAAAAGCACTTCTCATAATCTGTGTAAACTGTGTAAAAGCACACTGCAGATCCTGAAAGGTTACATTTTATTTTTTATTTTATAGTGTTATAAAGATGTGGGATTTGAGGAAGAACTACACAGCTTACCATCGTGACCCTGTGCCTATGCAGAGCTATCCATATGCTGGTTCTTCCACTCGGATGAGACTGGGTCAGTCCTGTGACGTATGCACACCTGAAAGGTGCCACACGTCACTAAATGATCTGAATTATTTGTTTGATACGTTGCAGGCTACTCTGGACTTGTTCTGGACTCTACCAGGTCCAACATCATGTGTAACTGCACAGATGACAACATTTACATGTTCAGTGTCTGTGGAATAAAGACGAATCCAGGTAAATCGAGACGTTTTCCAGATACACCCAATGCATCACTAGATGGGGCTAGAGCTCTGCAGCTGACCTCTGATGGGAAATAAATAGCTTCATGTGAAAGATGAAAGTCTTTAGTTGTAATTTTAGTGACTGTTGAAAGTAGTCACACCCCTCGTGGTTTCCCAGAAACGTATGTGTGTTATGCAGGGCAACAACGAGAGTCAAATAACTGAACTGGAAAGAAATGGGATACATCATTTTCTAATGGTTTTATTAAGGATCTGAAAAGTGTGGCATGCATTTGGATTCATCCTTATGTTATGACCCTTCAACTGCAGGATTGCTGAGTTACGCAAGGTTAACTTTCAGGCCATTCTCAAGTTTTTTGTCGCCTTTTACTTGTTTTCTTCCAGAATTTGCTTGTATTTAGCTCTATCTACGTCTTCATCAACTTTGTCCAGCGTCCCTCCACAGCATGATACTGTCACCGCCATTTTTTTTCAAAGCAGACATGAAGTCCCATGTGACCATGTGATTAAACACATGTTTAATCTTGGAATGTTTGCAGAGGATAACGTTACCTTCAGATATTTTTATTTAACTATTTGTTTTAAACATAAAAAGATTCAAATGAAAAAATATTTGATTCCTTTTTTTAAATAAGAAAGTTAACAGTTTACTGCCTAAACTAAAATAACATTGCATTCCTTTAGTGTGCGTTTGATTATTTGTAGATTAATTGGCTCATTTCTGCATTAACAGATTCATAATTCAAGAGCAGAAGCTGCTTTATAGGAGATTTTGTTTTTTACAGATTTGGAATCAGGTGAAGCTAAAACTCAATGAGTTCTGGGTAGAATATAATCACAGAAAGATTTTTTTATTTTAAAGGCAAAATGCATACATTTTTTTTTATAGTTATGGCTTAATTATTGCTCTGAGAATGTTGATCTTTCATTAGATGACTTTTTATTTAGTCAGTATATTCCAGATAATTAATCGATTACTAAATTCGTTGACAATTATTTAAATAATCGATTAATCTGATTAATTGTTTCAACCCTATAATTTACTACATTAAAGAGCTGTGTGGTGATCTTTTAAATTACATCTGTCTTCCCCCACAGTGGCCGTTTTCAGTGGACACCAGAACTCCTCGTTCTATATCAAGTCCACGATCAGCCCTGATGACCAGTTCTTGGCCAGTGGATCCAGTGACAATTACACCTATATTTGGAAGGTGCAGTCTCTAATTACGTTAATAGTTGTATTTTATTATCCATCCTAATGTCTCCTAGCAATAATGTTTGTTTTTTTTTTACTTCTTTTAATACTCCAGATCTCCGATCCTCAGCATCCTCCCGTGATGCTCCATGGACACAGTGAGGAAGTGACCTCTGTCGTGTGGTGTCCGACAGATTTCACTAAAGTGAGTCAGCGAATTTGAACTGTCTTCCTTTTTGTGTTTTTTGCTTGCTTCTTTCCGATCCTATTTTTACACCCCGCTGCTCTGTCGGCAGATTGCTTCCTGCTCCGACGACCACACCATACGGGTCTGGAGGCTTCGTCGGGAAACGGATGGCACACAGTCACCAGTGGGTGAAGCCAACCTCATAGGCTGGGCACGTCCCAAATCTCCCACAAGTTAGTACTCTTCACTAGTTCTTTTTGATTTTGTTATTATTGATCCGTCTAACTTTCATTAACTCGTACAGAGCAACAACCAAGGGAAAAACGAGATAAGCAGCTGCTTACATCTCCTTTGGAAAAGATTTTTACACTCATTAAACTGCTAATGTTTATGTGTTTTATTGGGATTTTATGTAATAAACCAACACAGATTAGAGTATATTTATGAAGTAGACGGCTTCCATGCGTCTTGACAAATCAAGTATCCATGCATGTTAACTCTAAATAAAATGCAGTGTAAGAAATTGCCTTGATGAGATCTTTTACTCCAGTTTCATAGTTAAACATGGTGGAGGCAGAATCACAATGTGGAAACGCTACCTAAGCCTTCAATGCAAAATCACAAATTTATACCAAGTATATTTTGTCCAGTTTCTAGTGCAAATATCTTTGAATACTTAAAATTAGACAAAACTAATTTACAAGTAACGTTTCAGCAAGACAGAGGAGCTTCTATTAAGTCAATAAGTCCTTAATATTGATTTTAGAAAAAACAAATCCACTGGTATAAAATGATGAACAGAATTTAATCATGATACAAGCACTCCTTAAATAATCAACTAATTTAGTAATCGATTAATCGGAAACTTTAAAACAGACCATTTTCTGAAGAATCACATATGTAGCGCAGTAATTAAGCCAAAACTATACAAAAATACATTCTTCTTTACAATCAAGTGTACATTGTTTTTGTATTTTAGGCAGTACAATGTTTATTTTCTTCTTTGAAAAGGGAATTGAATCATATATTTCCATCTTTTATTGTCTCTCTAATATTGTATAAAAAAGGCTTAAGTGGTTACATTAAAAATTGGAAGGATGTGTCATTTTAAAAATCTGACTAATCATCAAAATAATTGACAGAATAATCGACTACAAAAATAATCATTGGTTGCAGCCCTATAAGTGAAATAATCTGCTAGTGGAACTAGTACTTTTTAATGAACATTGAGGCATTATTGACTTAAAAGAACCTCTTATATCTTGCTGAAGAGTCACTTGCAAGTTAGTTTTCTTTCAAAGTGTACTAAGAAGTTTACACTAGAAACTAGGCAAAGTACTTGGTAAGGTTTTGTGTTCTTGCAGTGTTTATATAAACTCTCCATCATAAATAACTGTTGCTGATCCTACTGACTGATATAAACAGGACTTTTTTCTCTTGTTCAGTGCCTTTAGCCAGAGCTGCAACGTCCCCTGTGAATACCCAGAAGACGCCAAGTCTCGGCGGCCTCGCCTCGCCACAGCTCGCTGCCTGTGCCCCTAACAGAGCCGCCCTGCCACTACCTTCCAGCACCACGTCGCCGAGCAGCTTTGTCCCACTTCCCGCTCAGCAGAGAACATCTTCTATCCAGCAGTGGTTATCCCCGATCCATGGATCTCAGAGTCGGGTCAACGCCACTACTCCACCACACCAAGTGCTGAGGCCGTGTCCTCTGAGCCCAGCGAGTGGCGCCTCTCCCACGCAGCGACGGGCCAAACGCAGATTGGAAACAGGTGAAAGTTCACCTTGCAGCTGCGTGGACGCAGCACAATGCGAGTGTGTTTCAGAACTCAACCCTGCATCTAAAAGGAGCCACGTCCTGTCTGATGTACACTGCCTCGCTCAGGAGAGCGCAGTAGAGAGAGACTGTCACGCAGACGACAGCGAACCAGTTACCTCCAGGCAGGCTGGGAAGGAGAACTGGTTTCCTAGAGCAGGAAACTGGTTGTCAGAAATGGGTCAAAAAATGAAAAAAAGTCAAGGTGGTCCTAGTGCACATAAGAAACAAGAGGAGAAGACACCAACCTCAGCAGTAAGTAAAGAGATCCCAAGTCTGGACGTAAACTCACACTCTTGTTCTGCCTTCAGATTTTTTTCTTTTTTCTTAGCTTCCTGTCATGGTTTGTTGAAGTTTGGTGGCTTTGTTGAAGTAAACCATGAGAGGAAGTCTTGTTCAGCTGTAAAAGTGAGAGATGCACCAATAGATGGTAACAATGTAGCTGTTCTTCCTTTAGGATTTCCCTTAACTATTAAATGCATTGTTCTGTTAACAAGGTTAATAGGTACAAGTATATCTCAAAAGATTAGTATTTTTTGTAACTCATTTTGGGAAGTGAAACTCGTATATAATATTAATTCATTACACTTGAAGTGAAATATTTCAAGCCATTATTTCTTGTAATATTGATGACCATGGCTTACAAATGTGTCACAGAAAATGAGAATATTGTGAAAAGGATATATATTGGAAATTCATGGGGTCGCATTGATGCAGTGATTCATGCAAAAATACCCCCAATCAAGTATTAAGTGCATAAAAATGCAAATACCTATCAGAAGTCTTAACATTTCTTTTTAAAATATCCTGTTTTTATTTATGTTATGTAGTATTCAAATTTTTTGAGACGTTTAATTTGGGGTTTTCTTTCTCTCGTAAGCCAGAGAATGAAAATTCTTTAAAATTCTTGTAATTTTGAAGCTTTTGTTTCAAAATTTCAAATGCATGTTGAATTCCTTTATTTAGGTCACAAACTGCTATTGAGTGTATTTTTAAGTCTCTTTTTTGTGCTATAGTCTTTGGGAAAAAAAAGTTGGTACTTCATCAACTTTTTTACTCATCAAAAAAGTTGATGAAGTACCAACTTTTTTTTCAATATTAAAACCTTATCAGTTGGAAAAAAACGGATTGGTGCATCTCTACAAAAATTTGCCCTGTTATTTACACAACTTTTAGGAGTGATTTAATTTACAATTTGTTTTCTATCTTTGTTTAAGTTTTTTATCTTTATAATATGTCGGACAGATATTTTTTTTAATGTTTTATGTGTTTACTATGTGTTCAACTTATCCTGTTTAATTTTGTTTTCCAGATTCATCGGTCACCAAAAACCAAGAAAATCTCCACATATTTTGCAAAAGGGCCTCAGGAATGATCTGTTTGAGCCACAAATGTGCCACAATTTTTTATTATGTTTTTTATTTTTATCTGGTTGCACAGATGTCAGCCAAACATAATTTTTTTTTTATAACTGATTATTTGTTTCTGGCAGTAATTTTGGAATGGGCTGACACACTGGTACCACTGAGACAGAAATCTGCTGCCTGAAAATATCTCATCTTCTGAGAAATAAATGAGCATTTAGGTAAATCTGCCAGTGTATTCAATTGTAATAATCGCAAGAGATACACAAGCTGCTACTTAAAGTGCTAATTTGATTTGTTTAAAAACTTTTTCAATGGATTTCTTATTCATTTTGCTAAATATTTGTACTAGACGTGTTGTTTCTTTTTTATAAGAAAAGTTGAATTTTGATTGACATATGTTCTTTATCATATGGACCTCATGATCTGAAATCTGTTCAATCAGCTCTTTTCAGTCTTTGAGGTTATTCATGCCTGTGTGTGTCTTATACAATGTAAAACTTTATTCAGCATGTTTTTGTTCCATTTATGAACAGATGTATATATGTACAAAATAATCAAAAACTGCTTTTTTTCTGGTTTATATTTCACTGATGCACATTTCAGTATTCAAGTTTTATTAAATTTAAAAGTTTTCAATCTGTGTGGTATGTTGCTTGTTGTTCCAATTAGAGGTTGACATTATGCGTTTGGGTGTCATTTGTTTTAATAATGCATTTGAGTTTTTCATTTTTCGGTGGCATGATGGTACAACTTCAATGGCTTTTCTCCCTGGAATTGGTTGGTTTCCTACCATTCATAGGATTTTTAGGCATAATTCATGGTAAAAATACTTTAAGATGTTAAAGAACAACCTGGAATCACTGAGGCTCAAACTGAAACATGATGGGACAATGGTGAGATCATCAAAGAGAAGCCAATTTTACATAATCCTTAAAATCCACACCATTTGAACTTGCAGGTTCAAATGGTGTTAAACAAACGCCTTCTGAAAAACAGTATTATCATATAAAACTGATTCATGTGATTATAAAAGTGAAAATTTTGGTATTTTGCGTGCTGAAGCTTGAATTTGATCAGCATTGTAACCCCCCCCCCCCCCCCCCAAAAAAAACATGTTAATACATATTATTTCTATGGCTGTCTTTAAAAGAAAAAAAGATTTTTACAAATGAGAGAGCAGTTTTGTGTTCACAGAACGCAAAATAGGGGTCTTGAAGAATTTGAAAGGGTAAGAGCTTTTAGTTCACTTCATAACTAGTCTTAAAATGCTCCACTCTTGTGTGAAGGCTGTTGTACATATTTTTGGGCTGGGCAGAATACTTTCTGTGTTGTAATTTTACCCGACTACTACAGCTGCCTGTCAGATCACATTCAACTGAACAACGTCAGTCTTTTTTGTTTTTACATTTCACATGTAATTGACCCGCTTTCCGTGCGATGTGATTGGTTTAAAAAGTTTCAAGTTTTTAAAATACGCGCCCGTGATTGGCTGGAAGTAACGTCAATCGATGACGTTTCACCCGTCAGCGCTTCTCTAGTAGAACGCAGAGACGAAGAGCGACGGAACGCCTGGGAGCGTTTATGGCTGCCTTCTACGCTCGGCATCCAGTAATTTCTTCTCGGTCTTTTTAGAGGCCGTGGAAACGAGACTGTGGCATTATATATTGCGTGGAAATAGCCTCCGTCAACGTCTCTCTTGCGCAGTCACGGCTAACCTCCAGCTGCTAAGGAAGCACATTTCAACTTCGTCGCCCGTGGATAGTTGTTTTCAAGAGACACTCAACGGAACTACAGCTACAACCGGTGCTTGAAGAAGTCGCGGAGTTGCCGTTGAACGGAGAACTAAGTGAATTCGAAGGGACGCGGATTTTTCGTAACTTTTTCCTTGCCAACGTTGGAGCGTATTGTTGTAGCGCCGCATTGTCATCAGTTGAATTTTGCAAGCTAGCTGGATGCGTTAGCTGCGAGCATAGCTGTGCTGCTCGGCTGCAGTCAGGATTGTTATCCAGGCAACTTTTAATGATAATGCCTTACCTACGTTATGCAACAGGTAGACCGTTTGCAGGCACGACAGATGAGCATGAACGGTTAGATATTTAGACGTCAATCTGTCTTTTTTAAGTGGTTAACTTTGGGGCGCGCGGCGTTTTCGTCTTAGTTTAGATTTTTTTGGGGGGGTGTAAAGCACTGTTTCGCATCTCATAGTAGAAGCTGTTCAAAGATGCACTTTAAGGACTCCGTCTAACCGACATGTAGGCATGACCATGTTGGATCACACGGAATAATACGAGCCCCAGCTCGGACAGTTGGCTCCAGAATTTGACGCTGATGTGAGAAAGAGGGAAGCGGAGAACCTCAATCATCTGATTTACAGTAGCTCGCCTTCTACCTTCGTGAGTTTGTGCATCAAAATGTCCGCCGTCTCTGCATCCGAGAAAGTGGACGGGTTTACGAGGAAGTCTATGAGGAAGGCGCAGAAGCAGAGAAAATCCCAAGGCTCCTCTCAGTTTCGCACTCAGAGCGCTCCGATCGAGCTGTCCCCACTGCCGCAGCTCAAAGGTACGGTAAGAGGATAATGGAGGATGTCTGTTGCTTTAAATACTATGTCCTGGCCATTGTTCTGTGTATACTGTTGGATCTGCTGCAGACAAACACAACCTTTAAAGGAAAGCTGGTGGGTAAATATAAGTTGCTCGATGAGGCCTTTTTCTAGGCATAAATCGACGCGTCCCCTTTTATTTGTCATGTCTTCTGCAGATGGTAGAGCTTGACCACTGGGTGTTTGAGAATAATTCAGAACTTTTTCCAAACGTGCACCACATTCATGGCTTCTCTTAGCACCAGGAACTCACATGAGATATTGTGCCTTTCAAAAGTATTTTCCTACATACATACATATTATATTATTAAATACATATTATGAACCCAAAGTTCAATGTATTTTATTAGGATTTCATATGCTACACCATTATGAAAATCGAGTACGAGTAATTGTTTTTATAGTTCCCCTAAACATCAAATTAATCCTGAGTAATTTCATCTCAGAACATTAGTGAAGAAACAGCATCATAAAGCGCAATGGGAAACCGACATGTTGGGTAGAAACTTGTAGAGAAGTTTAAAACAGTATGCTAACTGTTGGACATCTCCTGGAGATGTCAGGCGATGCATAGTCTAAAAATGGAAAGATTATAGGACATCTAACAACCCACTGAGATGTGGCCGTCCAGGTAAATTGACAAGTTTGACAAAGATTGTTTCATACAAAGAAGCTGGAAAGAAGAAATTGTAACTCGAGATGAAAAACATTGTTGTAAAAAGATGCTATGAGAAGTCTAGTTTTGCATGTAGGATAGACAAAAGACCTTTGGAAGAAGGTAGTGTGGTCAGACATTTTGGTGTACACCTAAAAAGACTGTATGTGAAGAAACACTAGCCCTCCACATGACCCCAAACACATGTGGGTAAAGATGGCCCTAAAGTCTTATTGATGTAAATACAGCAAAAGAGAGATCAACAAAATATTGTCTTAGAATTTCTAAATAAAAATACACACCACATTGTTGGAATTTCATCTCTTAAATAAAAAAATTCAAAAACCTTGTCATTTTTCATCCACGTTACAATTTTGCACAAATTTGTATTGGTCTATCACTTTTTCAAACCCATGTCCAGTCTGTTTTTACCTGCATGGACTTGCAGACAAATCATAACAAGATAGACCACAAGCTCTGTTGCTGCCTTGAATGAGGAGCTTTTATTGTCAGTATTTTTATCTCAATGGTGGTACAAACAGTTTATAGTGAAGACAACTTGGAGAGCAGAAAATGACCTATTGATGTTGCTTTTCAGGTTTATATTTTAACACTTTAGAAAAACTGAATAGTGTGGGGTGTTTTTGGGTCATAACTGCAAAAAAAGTGGCTTTGCTTACCTTCATCCTTTCCCATATCAGGCTGATAAACGTAGGTACTTAATCATACTTAATGATTCACATGACTGAAAGGACAAGGGTAAATGAGTCACCTTTTACATACCATACGCCTTCTTTTTCCACCTGATCGTTTCTCCTTTAGAGATTTTCTCTGTTAAGAGCAGCTGTTAAAGAAAGCCTCAGAACAATTTTGTGGAATGTGGCTCTTTGTAGATTTGTTTTAGTTTAATACACAGCTATGTGCTGTTGGTAAAAGTAAGCATAACGACTCACGATCAGATAATGCACATGTTTTAGTATTGAAACAAACTCTACATGTTTTAGTCATCATTTTAATGGTATTTTAGACAAGTTGGTTCCTTGTCAGGGTTGAAGACATACCAGTACTCCTTTCGGTTTTAGTCCTTTTTTGTCAAAGGACTTTGGTAACTTGAAAGCATGTTTACCAACCCCAACAGATGCCTGATGAGGAATCTGCCAGTTAGCCTCTTTTAGCCTGGAGCCAAAACCAATCCTGCTAAGCCTGATGCTAATTTCAGTTCTAATGAACAGTGTGAGAATAATTTTCCTCAATAATAATTCTGAAATGCTCCCCTCAGCTTCCATTGTCTGTCAAGGAAGTGATATAGCATATTAAAGATGGTCTTGCATCAGGCGGGACTATGATTCTGTAAATTCCTCTTGGTTTCTGCTGAGGCAAGCTGCAGCAGCTTGATGGATGGGGTGATGCTATGAGGAAGAGCAAGTCAACTAAAAAGGACTTGTCTGTTCATGTAGTTGAACATATTTGATGCAACTTTTCAAAAGCTAAAAACAAAACATGTCACAAATGAGCTGATGTCGCCATTGACTATCATAAACACTGAACTCATTTAGTATTCTAAAAATGTTTGTGCTATGGAGAAGGTTATAAAAGTGATGACAGATGTTTAGCAGGAATTTCAAACCTTGTTCTTTTTCAACTCATTGAAGAACACTGATATGACTGGAAAAATCATGCATCCATGCCACTGGCAAATTATCCATCTATTTTTCCATTTTAAAACTCAAACGTTATTTGTGTTTGATTTTAATTCTGCTGATTATATATATATGTGTGTGTGTGTGTATATATATATATATATATATATATTTCTTTTTTTATTTGTCAACACCCATGAAATATCTCAATTAAAACAAGCATTGATTGTCTGTTAGCAGATCAGTTTTAAATTACTTCAAGTTTTTATTGTACTTTATTTTGAGAGGATGTCTCACCGCATTTTTGGCTTATTGAGGTGCCAGTTTTACATTTTTAATTTTGTGTTATTGTACTGCTGGAATATTAACTGCCATCTTCCCATCAAATTTGGCCACCCTTTTTGTAGTTGCTGGTAGAAAAAAAACAAAAAAAAAAACAAAAGACACCACAACTTACTGTGTTCAGGTTGAGAACAGCATTAGTCTTCCACCCCACCTAAGATGTGCATGTAGATCAAATTTTGGATATTGGTTTCATCTGACCAGAGAAGAGATTTTGATTTAAAAAAAAAAAAAAAAAAAAAAAAGAAGAGAGAAATGAAAACCAGGCACCTTCTTTCTGTTCCAAATTTTTGCATTACTTTCTGTTGGTTTATTACATGACACCCAACAAATGCATTGAAGTTTATAGTTGTAAAAAATTATAGTTTTAAAAATTTATAGTTGTAAGAAATGAAAAATATGGAAATGTTAAAGTTATGTGAATATATCTTGAGATTTTATGCAGTGATGCATACTACTGTAAAAGCCACTGCAGTAGACGGTAATCAGTCTGGATATACACGTGGTCAGTTTTGATGAGAGGTACACAAAGGTCTGTTGACTCGTGTTTTAACTTTACATACAGTATACAGCCAATCTGTCTGTTAATGCGTAAACACAGAATATTGGAAGGGAGGCCAATTTTGGACATTTTTTTTTTTGCATTTGAATAGTAAACCTGCTTCTTGATGTGTTGAGGTGAATGTGTCTGCAGAAGTGATCCAACATGTAGTAATTTGGTTTTCTCCAGAAAATACACCTAATTGTCATGTTCAAATTCGTTGTTTGGTTCTTCATTTGTTGACATACAACACCTGTAAGTTACATTTACCAACACGGCCTTAAAAAGTCTGGAAACAAGTAGCATTCTATTCTTATTGGATAAAAAAAGAAACTCTACCTGGTACATAATTGTCAAATATGATAAACTGCATCCATATGTCTGTCAATCCATCAGTTACAGTGGTGTGAAAAAGTGTTTGCCCCCTTCCTCATTTCCTGTTTTTCTGCATGTTTGTCACACTTAAGTGTTTCGGAACATCAAACCAATTTAAAAAATAGTCAAGGACAACACAAGTAAACACAAAATGCAATTTGTAAATGAAGGTGTTTAGTATTGAAGGAGAAAAAAAATCCAAACCATCATGGCCCTGTGTGAAAAAGTGATTGCCCCCTACACCTAATAACTGGTTGGGTCACCTTTAGCAGCAACAACTGCAACCAAGCGTTTGCGATAACTTGCAATGAGTCTTTTACAGCGTTCTGGAGGAATTTTGGCCCACTCATCTTTGCAGAATTGTTCTAATTCAGTTACAATACAGGGTTTTCGAGCATGAACAGCCTTTTTAAGGTCATACCACAACATCTCAATAGGATTCAGGTCAGGACTTTGGCTAGGCCACTCCAAAGTCTTCATTTTGTTTTTCTTCAGCCATTCAGTGGTGGACTTGCTGGTGTGTTTAGGATCATTGTCCTGCTGCAGAACCCAAGTTCGTTTCAGCTTGAGTTCACGAACAGATGGTCGGACATTCTCCTTCAGGATCCTTTGGTAGACAGCAGAATTCATAGTTCCATTTATCACAGCAAGTCTTCCAGGTCCTGACGCAGCAAAACAGCCCCAGACCATCACACTACCACCACCATATTTTACTGTTGGTATAATGTTCTTTTTCTGAAATGCAGTGTTCCTTTTACGCCAGACGTAATGGGACACACACCTTCCAAAGAGTTCCACTTTTGTCTCATCGGTCCACAGAATATTTTCCCAAAAGACTTGGGGATCATCAAGATGTGTTTTGGAAAAATTGAGACGAGCTCTAATGTTTTTTTGCTCAGCAGTGGTTTTCTTCTTGGAACTCTGCCATGCAGGCCATTTTTGCCCAGTCTTTTTCTGATGGTGGAGGCATGGACGCTGACCTTAACTGAGGCAAGTGAGGCCTGCAGTTCTTTGGACGTTGTTGTGGGGTCTTTTGTGACCTCTTGGATGAGTCGTCGCTGTGCTCTTGGGGTGATTTTAGGCTGCCGGCCACTCCTGGGAAGGTTCACCACTGTTCCATGTCTTTGCCATTTGTGTATAATGGCTCTCACTGTGGTTCGCTGGATTCCCAAAGCTATGGAAATGGCTTTATAACCCTTTCCAGACTGATAAATCTTAATTACTGTCTTTTTCAATTGTTCCTGAATTTCTTTGAATCTCGGCATGATGTGTAGCTTTTAAGGATCTTTTGGTGGACTTTACTGTGTCAGGCAGCTCTTATTTAAGTCATGTCTTGATTGAAAACAGGTGTGGCAATAATCAGGCCTGGGTGTGGCTAGAGAAATTGAACTTGGGTGTTAAAAACCACAGTTATAATCTATTTTAACGAGGGGGCAATCACTTTTTCACACAGGGCCATGATGGTTTGGATTTTTTTTCTCCTTTAATACTAAACACCTTCATTTACAAATTGCATTTTGTGTTTACTTGTGTTGTCCTTGACTATTTTTTAAATTGGTTTGATGTTCCGAAACACTTAAGTGTGACAAACATGCAGAAAAACAGGAAATGAGGAAGGGGGCAAACACTTTTTCACACCACTGTATTTCAAGTCTCTCTAATTGTACATCCATCCGTCCATCCATCTATCCATCAGCTTTCAATCAGACAAATTTGTCCTTCCATCTGTCCATCCTACTAGTCTTTCACCACTTCATGCAGCCATCTGTCTGTCATACTATCTGCCCATTAATCAGTAAGCGTTTCGTTAGTCTAGCCGTACACAATCAATTTAACCAGCCATTCCTACCTCAATCTATCAGTCTCTTTGTCTGCCCATCCATAAGTTCATCTGTGTCCATTCATCTCTCCCTCTATCCCCCCTATGTAACTGTTAATCTAACCATCCATCCAATCATTCATACACTAATCTACCATTAGATTTTTCCATCAGTCCATTCATCGATCAATCATCTGTCAATATGGCAATTTATTTGTCCAGCAATCTGTCTATCAGTCATTCCTTAAAGTAAGGTCCCATTGCTTGAAGTGTGGGATGTAGCGTCTCTACAATTTGTTAAATCTTTTCTGCACAGTTAAGTATGTTAAGTTATACTTTTGTATAACTTAACAAAAGTTTCAGTTATATAGTACAAGCTTTATGAGCTTGAAGTCAAATAAGACTGTCTTAAACATGCAACACGAGCAGTTTTCCTTTGCATTACCCAATTGTCAATTTAATTTTACAACTACTTCAGATGTCACAAAAAGCTTAATATGATTGATTTTTGTGGTTTCCAGAGTAACGAGACCAAGATGAGACATTTCTTGAGTCATCGTTTTTAGGTGATGAAAGATAGTAGCTTGCAAAGATGCTCATCCCCTCCTGCAGTGGAGAGGCTGAAAGGCATATAGCTCCTGTTGTGAGATAGACCGTGAAAAGATGAGTCATTTAGGGACCAACATTGTTGCCATAGCAGCCTCAAGCCTTGAGAGCAAGCCAGGGACATGTTTGACTTTCCAAATACAGACCGCTTCATTTAAGGTTGATTTATCTGTCACTGGAGTAAAATTTTCAGCTGAGCCACAGTTCTTACACTAGCAAAGCTGAGGCTTATGTTTAAAGGATACTATTGTGTTTTCCCTTTGTAAAGATTTTAGATTGGTATGAATTCCTGCTTTATGGATATACCGCTGCTTTATTCGCCTTTCTTTGCTTTTTAAAAGCTTTTCCTTAGCTGCTTATTTTCAGACCACGAAGAGCCAATGAAATGTGTTTTGATGGCACCACAGAAATTATATTGTTAGAGAAAATGAGAGGGATTGTAGAGGGAACAGAGCTCAATGGTTCTTCCAACTTCTGCTTAACTAACTAACTTACTTACAGTTGTCAGAGCTAATCGCTTAATCACCATCCTTGCTATAACCAGATTAGCTGCCCTTGTGTTATTGGGTCCACCTCTAGACACCGATCCTAATATTTGACCGCAGTCTCTTCCGTTGTCAAAACTGGAAGGCACCTTCATTAACAGTAATGAAAGTAAGGGGGTTATGTTCTTAGTCCTGCAGTAGACCAAGAAAACCACCTTTTCTCATTGGACCATTTAAAACCTCAATTTGGCTTTCCTACCACTAATCTTTGATTTATCCAAGCAGAGAAAATCTGCCTGTCCTCTACTTCAGATATTACTATATGTGATAAGCAACAAAAAGCAATTATTGTAGCATCTGTTGAGAAAATTGACACAATGTAAACATTTTATATTCAACATGTGTAATTGGGAGATTTCTAACTCTTCCTTTTGTGCCAATTTGAAACATTTAAATTCATTTTTAAATTGATGCAAGTCAATCCTTTACATAATGTAAAAAAATAATGAATGAAGTTTTTAGTTTCAACCTGATCATTGAAAATGAGTAAAATTTAGAAATTTCTCATCAGCATCCGTTACTGGAAAAAAAACACGTCCTCCCCATTGGTACATTGATTCCTGTGTGTCCCTAACATGCTGTTCCCAGCATGTGAGCAGATATCAATCAGGCCCTTTCTAGGAAACAGTGGAACAGATCTTTGTTAGCGAAGGGTGTGTCATATTTATGCTTCTGGCAGATTCTGTTTAATAAATACTTCCTCAATTTATCATATAAATCTGTGGAGTCTGATGGTAGAAAGAGTTGTTAGTTTGGTTTGTTTGATTTTCTTATAACAAACAGCAATGAAAAGAGGTCTGTTCTTCATATATGAAAGAATTGTAAGGTAGTAAAATTTGGTACAAAGTGAAGATCAAGTGTAGATGGTATGGAGAAGTTTTTGCAATCCTCTCTCACCAATAAGTTAAATACGCTTTATTATTTCAAGATATTATGTCATTAGTATTTTAATAATTTCATACTTAGTGCGTATTTAAGTGTATCAAATCCACAATATTTAAAAGATCTGGTGAAACAATATTTGCATTAATGTTTTTTTTTTTTATTATTATTATTATTATTTACTTTCACAGACAAAAACAATTTAGCCCTAAGTTAGGCACCAAGAAGGGTTGGTCTGATTTGAATATACTTTGGTCCACATTCAGAGACCAGCTTTGGGTATGTAAATAACTCGAACTACAATAAACCTACATAAAGAACAGGTGCCAGAGGGCATAAGTGGTAGTATTATCAGGAAGTTGCCAGAGCATCGGTCACCAGACACTGAAGGTGTCTGAAGTTTTATGTTTTAGGCAACATCTCAAGCAGTTGACAGAGTTTAATTGGGGTTGAGTTTAAATGAAGCATGGTGGTTGTGATGTGCCGTTTTCTTGCATGTGGGGAGTGCTCTTCAGAAATGCTGCTGGTTAGCATGATTTGTGTGGTTGTCATAACGTATTCACCGGTTCTAACCTTGGCTCACTGTGATTTCATTGTTTTTGTACAACTTTCATGAAGATTGTGATGTTGATAGGGATCCATATGTGGGTTGCTTTTTGCTGTATAGATTGTAGTTTTGCTATTTACTGTTAATCTGGTACAAATCGTTTTGTCCTCAACTAAATCATTGAATATTATCAATGATTAATCATTCCTCTTAAGTGTGCTCATGATTTACAGAAAAACATGTAACGTAGATTTTGTATTGCACACAATAGTTATTAAATATAGATGAAATATTGGAGTTGCAGAGCTACATAGGCTTACAGTAGACTTTGAGAGAACTATAGGAAATTATTTTAAGTCATCCGTTGTTAAATAGAATTCAAAACATTCCCAAGGAAGTTATGGATTGTCACGTGGTTGATGTAAAACATCCCATGACAGATGGTTACTTTTAAAACCCAAAACGGTTTGGCAAAAGTGGAATAATACCTCTCTTAATTTTGTATGTCATCTTTATCATTTATTTTGTCGTCGACTTAAAACCTTTTCCTCCTGAACAGGTGTCATCTATTCACCTTTTTGCTGTCCTGTGTTGGCTCAAATGTAACAGCAGCTGCTGTGCTGGGAAATTAAAGTGCATGTGGATCTGCTGTTGTAGGATTTTTAGAGACTGACGTGAAGGCAGACGGTGATGTTTTCAAATCTATAGTTGAAGTAAGACAGAGGAATGTTGCAGGCATATTTTTCCACTCCAAACATCTCTTGATCAGATCGTGACCTCACTTTTCACCACAGCACACGCTCAAGCTTCTGAGTCATTTAGAGAGATGACGAGGTAATAAAACAGCGCTTGTACTTTCTGTCCAGCCGGCAAGATTACTGCATACTGTTCAGACAGGTTTGTTTCTATTCAAGTCATTCACTAAGATTTTTTTTTTTTTTTCATGGGAGGCTGTTTTGGATTTTAAATTTAATGAGAAGACTGTTGCACAAACAACCTGATAAATTGACTTTTTGTTTCTCTGATTTGAAATTGTCAAGAATAACATGTTCTTAATTTTAATTTTTATAATGAAAGCCAAGTTATTGTGGAACTAAATCTAGTTGTTCGCATAGAACAGATTTAGAAGCAGATCTTGAATGGTGGGTTTTTTTTTCTGAAGTTTTGTAAACAAACCAATTAGCCACAGCTGATAGTTATTAGCATTCTGTTGGCAGCTGATTTTCTCACAATAGCATTCAGTTCCTCGTCCTCATCATCTGCCATAAAGAGATTACACATTGCATGCCAAGCAGTTGAGCACTTGACTACTACCACGACTAGTCATCAAAATGTCAAACAATGATTAATTGATCAGTTATGATTATGGTAGATTTTCCACCACAAGTTTCATTTCCACTATACAATTCTGTTCTTCATATAGCTTTAGTATTCTCAGCCTAACATATTTTGCGTGTTTCTGTAACTTTAATTAGTTTATTTTCGTGTTATCTAAAACAATAATAAGTTGTACTTGGATTTTTGTTGCTGAACTGAAATTTATTTTTGCTAACTTTTAATATGAAGTCTTACCACCTACGCCATGGCCTCTGTTGTCATTATATTTCAAATTTTTCATTTCTGTCCAACAGCTGTGATAAATTATATCTGATTTATGGATGGGTCTATCTGCAAACTTTTCAATCTAAAGAGACATTTCCTGCCCTCCGTTAAGCTAAATTACTCGGTTAGAGCCGCAAATGTTCAGCGACTTCTAGAGGAAAAAATGCATTTTACAACTTTTTAGTCAAAATCTGCTACAGGAAATTTGTCAATTTTGAACAAGCTCTGGACGCTCTCTGTTACCAGTACATTAAAGCCATGCCTAATCTTGAGTCATTTTATTGTTGCCTATACTGACTACAAATATTTTTAGGTCATGCGTGAATGCATGCATTCTTGTGCACACCCACGTGGTCACACTCATTCACTCAGACACACCCTTTCTATCCAGTGTAATAAGAAAAGCCAACTATGTGTGAGTAAAGTTAAATGACAGGTTAGAAGAATGTCAGGAGCAGTCATGCTGTGCTTTCTTTAATGCCATCTAAATGTCTCATAAAACTGGACTTTTTGCTTAAAATAAAAACTTGTAAAAGTGGAAATGACAAATTTAAACAATACTATATCTAAAATTTCAGATCTCTGTAGGAGATCATATCATTTTAAAACGAGTAATTTGTTGGCAGCTTTATAAGAACACAGATGATTTAGTTTGATTAAGCTCTCCGTTAATATTACCTTTTTGACGTTTTCACTATGTGCTTTTCTCTTGTACCGCTCCAGTTACTCTTGATGCTGTCTTTTCATTACAATGTTTTGCCAGCATATTTTCAGTGTGCAGGCTAAACAAATATGGAGACGCTAAATCAAACAAGTGGCTGCAGAATCCTACCTAACCAGTCCAACAGCTGCAGGATGACCTTTTTCCCCCCTGTCTGTCACAGTCCATACATTGTAAAAGACTTAACAATAGCATATTTTAATTGTTCTGAGCTTTCCGTGTTCTGAATGAGAGGCAGGGATGCAATCCAAACAGGTGAAGTAATTACTGTTCTTATTAAAGAGAACCGGCAGAGCTGCAAACTCCCAAGTTTTTATAGTCAGCTGACCAACACCTTTCTTAAGGATGTTGTATAGTGCCATGTGTGATTGTGAAAAATATAAAAATTGCAAATTAACTTTTTTCACTTCACCAATTGTCTATGCAAGGTGGTCATACTGGATTTATAGTAATACAATTTTTTCCCCAACTTAGTAAGTCTATTTTCTCAGTAGTTTTATGACATGGAACAAAAAATTTAAAAGATCACTCCTTGTACTACTGTTGTAAAATTGTTGGGAAACACTTCTTTATCGCAAGCAGGAAGATAAAAATGTAAAACACTTTTCAGATTTTATGGTGCATATTGAGTGTTCTGAATCTGCATGAATACAAAAGCAGATAAAGGTCATAAACTTGACATTACAGTACAACAACTATAATCGAATATTAAACTATATTTTTAATTCTACAAAAAGCATCCATTGAAAACAAAAAGTATTATTTTTAACCTGAATACTTACCTTTTCCACAGTTTTTCTTGTAATTTGCTTTAAAATCTCCATGAATAAACAGTATAATTGGATTTGAGTCTTTTGCCCCCTGCTATAGTTTAAGGTGGAAGAGCTCTATTTGTTGAAGGACAGCAAATGTTGATGGAACAATGAGGCACAAGATGCCAAAATGGAAAGTGATTGAGTAACCACTGTGATCTTTTGTTGTTTTTCTGTTACAAACATACATGAAGGAAAAGAAAAAACAATTATGATGAGACTAAAAGCTGTTTAATTTTAGATTTAGGTACACTGTTTCCTGTTATTCTCTCAGACTTGATCTTTTAATCAACAGGTTCCTTCTGCTCATTCATTTTCTGGAAGATTAAATAACCCCCCACCCCAGTTTCTCTTTTGTATGGTACTGTGGCTCACTTTACAGCAAGCTTCACCTTCGTGGAGGTTTCTTGGCTATTACATTAAGAAAAGGCTATCTTCTGTATGCATGCAGATATGTTACTGTAAAGGAAGACATCTTCTCCTGAAGGTTATTGCACTTTCTAAACCCATCATTTAAGAGCATCCATCTTTGCAGTTTCTTTTATACAATTCTTTCCACAACTACTGCCATTTTATCACATAAAGTTAAATTTTTGTCCAAACTTGTAGAACTAAACTGATTCTCATTACTAAGAACATTAAATGTAACATTTTCCTTTATTCTCCTCTGTTCTGCATTCTATGCAGTGCTGTGGTTATACGTCTGAGCTCACATTTCCTGTTTAGTCGCTGAATCTTTTTGTTGCAAAGTGTATGTTTCTGAGTAAGTCATCTTGAGGTTTTTATTTCCAGGATATAAAATATTTTTCCACTGCTGTAGCTGCTATTTCATCGTGAGATAATTCAGGCTTGTAGATAATTATTATTTCTAACTATGCAATCATATTCTTATAATATAGTAGCATGGGTAGTGTAGCCATCAAAATCTGACTTCCTGCACAGTAATAATGGTAATTAACTTACCTAAAAAAAATCTGTTAATAAGACAAATCAATGTGACATTAAATTGTCATCATCAAATTTGACCCATGTAAAATGGACCCCAGGAAAAAATTTGCAAGTTGATCTTTCATCAGATTTAACTTCCTTTCAAGCAGATGTAATGTAATAAAATATGATCCAGAATCTGCTGAGTGTGTCTACCTGAAACTGGATTTGTTTGAAACTTACTGAGCTGCTCTATTTGAGGTCATTACAGAAGAATGTGGAAAAATGCAGCAAATAATGGTGAAAAAGTGACCCGAAGCAAGTGCCAGGAAAGAGATGAATGTTAAATTTTAGATCTAATAGTCAACATTAATTAAAACCACAATTTTACCGTCTTACTTTTTTAGTGGTTTTGTTTTATTTTATTTTTTTATTTTATTTTATTTTTAAGCAACCTCAAAATTGAGAATATACAGCTCTGGAAAAAAATTGGACCACCACTTAAAATGGTCAGTTTCTCAGATTTTTACTTTGTATAGGTATATGTTTGAGTAGAATTAACATTATTCTTTTATTCTATGAACTACTGACATGTCTGAAATTCCAAGCAAAAATGTTGTATTTTCAGAAAATGAGAAATGGTAAAAATAACAAAAAAGATGCAGAGCTTTCAGACCTCAAATAATGCAAAGAAAACAAGTTCATATTCATTTAGAAACAACAATACTAATGTTTTAACTCAGGAAGAGGTCAGACATTAATATTTGGTGGAATAACCAGGAGGTTTTCAATGGGGTTCAGTGCAGTGTGCTTGTCATTTTTTCTAGAGCTGTATATATATTTAAAAACCAGAGGATAGATTAGAATAGATCCAATCTCTAAAAACTGAGTACTTGATCTCTTTTGAGCCTTTTATATATATATATATACAGTGGTGTGAAAAAGTGTTTGCCCCCTTCCTCATTTCCTGTTTTTCTGCATGTTTGTCACACTTAAGTGTTTCGGAACATCAAACCAATTTAAAAAATAGTCAAGAACAACACAAGTAAACACAAAATGCAATTTGTAAATGAAGGTGTTTAGTATTAAAGGAGAAAAAAAATCCAAACCATCATGGCCCTGTGTGAAAAAGTGATTGCCCCCTACACCTAATAACTGGTTGGGCCACCTTTAGCAGCAACAACTGCAACCAAGCGTTTGCGATAACTTGCAATGAGTCTTTTACAGCGTTCTGGAGGAATTTTGGCCCACTCATCTTTGCAGAATTGTTCTAATTCAATTAAATTGCAGGGTTTTCGAGCATGAACAGCCTTTTAAGGTCATACCACAACATCTCAATAGGATTCAGGTCAGGACTTTGGCTAGGCCACTCCAAAGTCTTCATTTTGTTTTTCTTCAGCCATTCAGTGGTGGACTTGCTGGTGTGTTTAGGATCATTGTCCTGCTGCAGAACCCAAGTTCGTTTCAGCTTGAGTTCACGAACAGATGGTCGGACATTCTCCTTCAGGATCCTTTGGTAGACAGCAGAATTCATAGTTCCATTTATCACAGCAAGTCTTCCAGGTCCTGACGCAGCAAAACAGCCCCAGACCATCACACTACCACCACCATATTTTACTGTTGGTATAATGTTCTTTTTCTGAAATGCAGTGTTCCTTTTACGCCAGACGCAATGGGACACACACCTTCCAAAGAGTTCCACTTTTGTCTCATCGGTCCACAGAATATTTTCCCAAAAGACTTGGGGATCATCAAGATGTGTTTTGGAAAAATTGAGACGAGCTCTAATGTTTTTTTGCTCAGCAGTGGTTTTCTTCTTGGAACTCTGCCATGCAGGCCATTTTTGCCCAGTCTTTTTCTGATGGTGGAGGCATGGACGCTGACCTTAACTGAGGCAAGTGAGGCCTACAGTTCTTTGGACGTTGTTTTGGGGTCTTTTGTGACCTCTTGGATGAGTCGTCGCTGCGCTCTTGGGGTGATTTTGGGCGGCTGGCCACTCCTGGGAAGGTTCACCACTGTTCCATGTCTTCGCCATTTGTGTATAATGGCTCTCACTGTGGTTCGCTGGATTCCCAAAGCTATGGAAATGGCTTTATAACCCTTTCCAGACTGATAGATCTTAATTACTGTCTTTCTCAATTGTTCCTGAATTTCTTTGAATCTCGGCATGATGTGTAGCTTTTAAGGATCTTTTGGTGGACTTTACTGTGTCAGGCAGCTCTTATTTAAGTCATGTCTTGATTGAAAACAGGTGTGGCAATAATCAGGCCTGGGTGTGGCTAGAGAAATTGAACTTGGGTGTTAAAAACCACAGTTATAATCTATTTTAACGAGGGGGGCAATCACTTTTTCACACAGGGCCATGATGGTTTGGATTCTTTTTCTCCTTTAATACTAAACACCTTCATTTACAAATTGCATTTTGTGTTTACTTGTGTTGTCCTTGACTATTTTTTAAATTGGTTTGATGTTCCGAAACACTTAAGTGTGACAAACATGCAGAAAAACAGGAAATGAGGAAGGGGGCAAACACTTTTTCCACACCACTGTATATATATATATATATATATATATATATATATATATAGTGTTCCTGGTCGTGGAACACTGGACCAGCTCTACACCCTCGGCAGGGTCCTGGAGGGTACATGGGAGTTCGCCCAACCAGTCTACATGTGTTTTGTGGACTTGGAGAAGGCGTTCGACCGTGTCCCTCGGGGAGCCGTGTGGGGGGTTCTCCGGGAGTATGGGGTACCGGGCCCTTTGATACGGGCTGTCAGGTCCCTGTATGACCGGTGTCAGAGTCTGGTCCGCATTGCCGGCAGTAAGTCGGGCTCGTTTCCGGTGAGAGTTGGACTCCGCCAGGGCTGCCCTTTGTCACCGATTCTGTTCATCACTTTCATGGACAGAATTTCTAGGCGCAGCCAAGGTGTTGAGGGGATCCGATTTGGTGGCCTTGGGATCTCATCTCTGCTTTTCGCAGACGATGTGGTCCTTTTGGCTTCATCAGATCGTGATCTGCAGCTCTCGCTGGAGCGGTTCGCAGCCGAGTGTGAAGCGGCCGGGATGGGGATCAGTGCCTCCAAATCCGAGGCCATGGTCTTGAGCCGGAAAAGGGTAGAGTGCCTTCTCCGGGTCAGGGGGGGTGTCCTGCCCCAAGTGGAGGAGTGTAAGTATCTCGGGATCTTGTTCACGAATGGGGGAAGAAGGGAGCGGGAGATCGACAGGCGGATTGGCGTAGCGTCTGCTGTCAAGCGGGCGCTGTACCGGTCCGTCGTGGTGAAGAGAGAGCTGAGCCAAAAAGCGAAGCTCTCGATTTACCGGTCGATCTACGTTCCCACCCTCATCTATGGTCATGAGCTTTGGGTCATGACCGAAAGAACGAGATCGCGGATACAAGCGGCCGAAATGGGTTTTCTCCGTAGGGTGGCTGGGCTCTCCCTTAGAGATAGGGTGAGAAGCTCAGTCATCCGGGAGGGACTCAGAGTAGAGCCGCTGCTCCTTCACATCGAGAGGAGCCAGTTGAGGTGGCTTGGGCATCTGGTCAGGATGCCTCCTGGACGCCTCCCTGGTGAGGTGTTCCGGGCACGTCCCACCGGGAGGAGGCCCCGGGGAAGACCCAGGACACGCTGGAGAGACTATGTCTCTCGGCTGGCCTGGGAACGCCTCGGGATTCCCCCGGAAGAGCTGGAAGAAGTGGCCGGGGAAAGGGAAGTCTGGGCCTCCCTTCTGAAGCTGCTACCCCCGCGACCCGACCTCGGATAAGCGGAAGAAGATGGATGGATGGATATATATATATATATATATATATATATATATATATATATATATTAGTTCAGCTGGTCAGTTTTTGTTTTGTTATCAAATCTTTATTATTTTAATTTCATATATGTATCTGTGTGTCTATATATAGAGTAAACAATCTGCAAGTAATTTTTTTTTCTTAAATACTTCGGTTTCTTAGTTCTTATGTTTACTTTACATAACCTGTTGACATCACCTATTTGAATTTTTGGACATAAATTATCTCAAACATTGGCATTTTTAAATATATTTCAAAACAATGGTAGTGTACTTTTTATTATTATTTAAATTATTGGATTTGTTTACCTTAAGATGAAGCATCATATAAATGTGAATTAAAAAAAAAAAGGCATTAGATTGCATTGGTAATTGTAACGGTTCTTAGTTGCATTACATGGATGTAATTATTTTGTGTGTCTGAAGTTTGGGGGCGTCCTATTCTAGTTACAATTTTAAATTGTAGGGCAAAAAACTAAAATCTGTAAAGCCATGCCTTTTGCTTTGAGGTCTTTTGTAATTTCTTCCCAGTAGATGCATTTGTCTTCTGAAGACGCATTAGTCATCGAGAGACTAAAGATCAGTTTTTAATGAGCAGCAAATCTAAGGTTAACTGGCAATTACATAGAGATTAGACTTGGCTTTGTTTATCTTTTTTCTTTTTTAACCCCGAGCCACTTCCACTTTTATGTCTAGTGTAGTTATGACACAGCATGTTAATCATCTAGATGAGACTGATCAGTGTTCCCTGAAGCTCTGCACAGTTTCTATGAGAAGATTTATTTATCCTCCACTCTAAAACTTGTATCCACATCAGTTTCTGGAACTGTTCATAAGTTAATAAATTTGTCTGATCTCTAAAATGCTTTCATGTTCCTTGTTGTTTATAGCTTCTTGAGTCTAGTAGAAATATTTTCCTTTTTGCTTAAGCACCCTGAGGAATTTGTGTACTAATGCATCTCTATGTGAAAGACAAAAATAGCTTCACTTTGGGGAAAGCATCTACATGTCAGAGAGTATCTAAGAGACCCGCCTCTTTTCTTCCCCTCTAGGGCATAAAGACAATTTCCTGCAAAGAAGCACAAAATTTGTCTCTTAATATACTTGAGGGGGGGATGGAGGTTAGAAGAAAATTTTAGAATATTTGGTTCTACTTTCATGGCCATAGTAGACAATAAAAATATTTTTTAATTAGATGCAAAATTTGCAAAAATGTAAAAGCATTATTTTTGGACTGTTCTGAAGTTTTCTGTTTATACATCCAATTACCTGCAGAGACCACTGTCTCTGTCCATGTTATTTAAAAACGAAACTGAAGCTTTGACAAAAGCTGTGAAGATGCTATTTGATCTTTTTTATCCTATTATTTCAATATATGCTAATTATCTGATTTAATTTTTTTGTTCTTTATTTGTGCCTACCTGTTCTGCTGTCATACAACAGTCAGTGAAACCCACAACAGTTCATCTCTTTGAACGGTTGAAATGTTCCTTTGGTGGTCCCACACTGTTGTGATCCTCTAACTCTTGTAAACAGTGAAGAAAACCTTTACTCTTTCCCAAAGAGCTGGCACATGTCTGCTGCAGATATATGAGCCATCACTGTGTCATGTTAGCATGGCTGTGGGGGTGTCATGGCTCTTTCATCCTTCCTGTTCCAGTGTGGTATTCAGTCTGCCCTTTCACTCTGGTATCCATTGAGATGTGATACTTTGGAAAATTTGCATTAAAGCAGAGCACTGCATGCTAACAAGTCAGTTTGGTACAGTTACACTCACACATTGAGGTTACTCCCAGCAACAGCCACTGTCTGACCTCGAGGGTTCAGTTGCGTAAGCACTTTGTCAGTTGTCAACACCACTGGAACATTCTTGCTATGTGTGAAATTATTATGGGTTTGTTGGCCATGTCTGACTGAGATCTTCCTGTTCATCGTTTTATTGGGCGATGCCTCTTCAGTTGCATAATATTGCTCAATAAAAAGCTCAATGCAGTGACTTTCAAACTTGATGTGGTTCAAGTTGTCTACTATCAAAGTGGATGTACCAGTAGTTGCGTGGCTGGTTACCATGACTTGTCGAATAGAAATTTCTGCATCATTCAAAGATCAGCCAATCAGACCTTTTCAAACATAAAAAGCAGCACAGAAAATTGCAATCAGTACAGCAGTCACCACAGGTTTGTCAAGGTTTGTCAGTGAAAGTCACAGAGTGGCAACTTGCTGTCTTTCAACACGTGAACACGCAGGAATGAGATTTCATCATTAATTTTAATGAAGACTTTTGCTCCTCTGCCATTAGCTGTGGTGGATGGCTGTATATTTTATCGTAACCTCAGAACCTTCAGGGTGTCTGGTTGTTGTAAATCAAACCGACTGTGCGGCTTCTCCACAACAATCTGCAGCATCACAGTGCAGATGCACACAGTTTATAGATTAGCTCAGGTTAAAGTTGACAGACAGGCTAATAACCCTGGATGCTCTCACCACTTGATCCTTAAAAGGCTCTTCAGTCGCAGCCTAGAATGACTGGACGGTCGTCATGTGGTATGCATTTCTTCTGTTATCTCTCTTGATCATGTCGCCTTGTGAGACGAGTTATGTTGCAATAAAGCAGATTATTAAAGGCAGACTGGTTGTACAAGTGTTTCATTTTACATTTTTGGCGTTTAACAATATCATATCTACTGTATGTTCTTGTCACAACTGCTTTTGTTGGGGTTTTTTTATAATGTAATTGATAATGGCTCTTTTTTTTCTTGTAATAAATGATTGTATTTTATCATTTTGTTCCAGATGCCCCCTCCACAGACCAGCAGGAACTGTTCTGTCAGAAACTCCAGCAGTGTTGCACGCTTTTTGACTTCCTGGACTCTGTGGGGGACCTGAAGAGCAAGGAGGTGAAGAGGGCCGCGCTGAACGAATTGGTGGACTATCTTTCCACCAACAGAGGTGTGCTGGTTGAGAATGCATACCCAGAGATCACAAACATGGTGAGGATGGACATCTCTGTTTAAGCAGTGTTTTTAAATTCAGGAATTAAATGGACAACTTAATAAGTTAACTGCTATTACCAGTGTTGATTATTTAACAGGCTAGAATGCTGTTCTGTGGGTGTTGGTAACTCCCTCTGTGCTTGAGCAGGATTATAGAAGCAGAGGCTGATCTTGTGTCTAGACAGAGTATGTGGTCTCAGCTTTACAGCAGGGACATGTTAGCAGCCTCGGGCTAAAACCCTGAACCATACTGCTTCCATTTCCAGCACAAAGGCCACTTTGTCCACTGTGGATTAGTTTGAATCTCTTATCATCTCACATCGCCTTTTTTCATCTCTCATGCACTACCATGGATCATATCTGAAAAGTTTCTTAAAATAGGTTAGATATTTACATTTACCAGTAGATTGCTGTTAGTTTTCATCCAGTGTCCACTAACATTAATAAAAATGGGACATTTCTAAGTTAGAAGTGTTCAAGTGAGAATTTTAATTTTGTTGTTCCCGCAAATTTAAAGTCATATGCACCATCAAAATCTGCTGAATGCAGCACAACGCTGTAAACATTTGGGTCTAGCGATTAGCATATTGATTGTGCAGGAGTCATGTTACACAATGCAATGTTCGACAACTCTTCCAGAACCCTTCAAAGTATCTTTGACCGATGCAGTGTAGGTACGTGTTGGTAACCGGTGCCCTGTGCGTTGCCTGATGTTCCTCCCACGGTGTAATAATGACTCATGTGTGCAGCATTTAGGAGACAACAGCCAGTGCTGCAGTGATTCACTCCACATCGGAGATTATAATGATGGATGCAGCTGAGCATAGCCTCAGCTGAGTTAAGGAGTCTTTAGATTACTGAAGGATCGTAGGCAGTAATTCATGTCATGCTATTGATTTCGGATTCTGTCGTGCACTTTTAAAAGTTTTGTGTGGAAATCCTTTGGAGTACGTGATGGCGTACTCACAGCAAACAAAAAAAATATTGCACCAAACTAATAATGACCTCTTGATTAGATGTTATTTTTTAAGTTCCTTATTCTGAAATCTTTTATTCCATAAATAAGAATAGTATTAATTTGATGACTAAAAATGCCAGTTAGTATAAATCTTGTTGCAGAATTGAGTTAACACAAGATAAACCAGTGTGTTGTATCTCTTTTAGATGAAGTACTGTCGTTTTTCACCACCCTTTTAAAACAAACTCTGATATGAGTTTTTTGAACCCAAAAACTAGATCACAGAGATAATTGTGGGAGGTTGCTGCTGCTGATGAAAGTGTTCATACCTCTTGAACTTATCACATTTTGTTTCACTACAGCCAAAAGGTTTTATGTATTTAATTAGAATGTTATGTGATAGACCAACTACCTCTCTGTCAAGCACTCCTAAAAATGGCTGTAAACGGCTGGATGGAGGAGCATTGTTGTGATGCTGAAGGCTGCGTGTCGGAAAAAGAGCTGGAGGATCTTAAAGAGATGATAGCCCAATTCCAAGGAGTAAAATTACAAAGTCAAATTTCTTTTGTTATGTTTGATATATATAAAATTTTTATAATAAAGGAACAGTTGTTTTATTGTGCACAAGGTGCCTGAAAAAACATAAGACCCTGTCCCTTGAGATAAAATACATGGCAACCTTGTGACTTGAGAGGTTGTCATGGATGAACTCTATGTAACTAGTAAGTGGAGTCTACCTGTGTGTAATTTGATCTTGGTACAAATAAGGCAGTTCTGTGAAGGTCTCAGTGATTTGTTGGAGACCGGGTGGTGAAAAAACAGCATCACGAAGACAGTAGAAGGGGAATAAAAGGATAAGGCAGTGTTATCCGCGGATTGCACCCTACTCAATGGGATGTTGGGATGAAGCTTTGGAAGTTATCAAAAACCAATGCACAAAATGAACCTACCGAAAGAATGGAAGTCCACCTACACTAGACTTAAAAAGCCAGACATTGAGAGCATTAATCAGATAAGCAGACAATATGCTTTGGTAATTCTGGAGGAGATGCAGAGATGCACAACTCTGGTGAAATGATATGTTATCAGGGTTACTGTTAAACACATACTCTGTAAATGTGGCTTTCTTCGTTGACTTTAATGTCAAGGACACAACTGTAGTTGGAAGAACGCCTTAAGAAAGAGGCATCTTTTAGGGAGTTGTTAAAATCCATGTAGACCAAGCGTGGAAGAATAGGGAAACATTTCAGACTCTAAACATGCAAAAGTGGTAGAAACATTTAGAAAGACCATTTAGTGAAAGGGGATTCTACAAAATACTGAATTTTTGAATATTGTAACAAAATGTGGAAAGATTTAACACTTCTTGAAAGGATTGTATAAAATTATTAGTTTTTATTATGGTTTGTTTCATAATGATCTGATTTTCAACTTGTCAAATGTAAGGTAGCAAATATTCTGCAACCTGAAAGGTGTAAAAAAATAAATAAATAAAATTAAGAAATAAAACTGACTAAGTAAAATCTATATTTATTCCAAATAGTCAGTACAGACGGGTACAGATTTTTTTGTTTTGCAGTTGTAGTGTAAATGCACAACTCGACATGCTTACAGTCTTTGTTGGTGGTGTAATTCCTTTGTGCTGCGGATGAAAGAAAAACGTGAAACAAAACCTGACTCAGAATCACGTACCTGTGATGCACTCTGCCTCTGAATGAGCTGCGACTAATGGCAGCCACCCTGTCTGGAAGCTGGCTTGTTGATGGCTCTCATTGATGCTCTGTGCTTGGCCTCACATGACAATGAAGAGATAATTGCTTTAAGTGCTGCCCAATATTCTGCTGCAGAGAGAATACTGAGGTTATCAGGTGTGCAAACAACAAGGTTTCTCATTCATGTCGAAGGAGGCTTTACTTATTTGCCAGCTCAACTGTATAATCAGACATAAAACAGAATCCTTTTGTCATTTTCTTTCTTTCTGCTGCGGGCGAGCTCGATACTTGCTCTCTGCTGTACCTTCCTCTCCCGGTTTCTTGCACGGCCAGTTGCTAGGTGTTGGTTGTTATCACCCATAGGCAGACAAAGCTTCATCGCCCCATCCTTGGTGAACCTACTCGAGTTTTATCTGCAGCTCTCACACTTAAGAACAGCCTGTTCTGAATCCTCCTACATAACTTTCACGCATAAATAACTGTTTCCTTTTTACCCTCTTGAAAATATTTCGCACGCCTCCCATGTTTGCCGTTCTCCCACACTGTTTTCTCTTGTTTTGTCCAGCTCTAGTTGTTTTTCAATATTGTAGAGGTGTGGGGTGGGGACTAATAAATGGAGCAGTGCTTTGTTAAAGTATTCACACTCCTGGAACTTTCTCGCTGTTTTTCACATTACATCCACAAGGTACATTTTCTATAATGGAGTAACACAAAGTAGGATTTAATTCTAACGTAGAACAAAAGGGACACATAATTTTCAATTTAAAAACACAAATTTAAAAAGTATATATGTATTCAGACCACTTAAATCTATTTTATGATGTGCTATTTAATAAACAGACTGCACCTGCGTGCTTTTTAGAGGATGCTGAAAACGCGCAACGAAAGGTACTGTTATAACATGATAAAGTTAAACTTTTTGCTACTAGTTAACAAACTCCGCACATGACCTTAAACACACCATCAACTCCATTGTGGTGGTGACAGCATCATGCTGTGGGTATTCCTTTCTTTGGTGAGGCTGATGTTGTTCACAGTTGATGGGGCTAAATAAAGGGGATCGGTGGAGGAAAAACTAGTAGAGGCTACTTTCATTGGGGATTTAGCACAAATGCTCAACCCATGAATATTCACACATTTGTCTATTGGCACCCTTATAGTGAATGTTATCTTTGATCAAAAGTAAAAGTAAATTTGTGATTTTCATGTCTTGTTTTCTTACTCATTTCCTAGATTTCTTCTTTGCATTTCCAACTAACTGTTTAATTAATCAATGGATCATAATGACCGTTCTTGTTCGTTATTTTGGATTCTTAATTGGCACATTTAACAGAGTGGTGCACAGACAAAGGTAAACTTTATTGACTCTCAGACGATGTTTGTTGAAACCTGTTGGTGACATCACATCTGAACATTTACTGTGCCCCACAAAGGAACCGTAAAGTGATTTTATGTCGGGATTTTGAGAATGAATGAGATGCTTGATGTTACCAGATGGGGTTTTCATTAACCCAGAAACAGCTGCTCTGCTCAGACTTTTCCAAAGTAAAAGGAAGCCAGGAAGTAATGTAATAACATCTCTGTGTGTTTGCCATGAAGGAGCCAAGAGTCTAATATGTCCTTGAGAAGGATGGACTACAGCTGAACGAAATTAAGCCTCCCACTATCCCTTTGAGATAATCAAACCTGGATTATCTGAATGTCAAAGTAATTTAGGCCTTCTTCCTGAGTTTAGATTCTTCCAGCAGAGCAGTTTGTAATGTCACAATGCCCCCCCTCCCCCCGAGGTTCAGTTAAAGCTGCAGCGAGTGAACAACAAAATAAAATGGATATTCCTGCAGTTTTTCAAGCTCCATCCAATCTTTTTATTTCACCTTCTTGAGTAATACAGATCATTACATGAGGTGCATGTTGGGAGTATAGTATTAAAATCAGTCTGTGTTCATTGTGACGTTGCTAAGAAACCAAAGCAGCTGTGTTCACGAACAGATGTTGGACATGGCAGACCTTCCCTCTTCTATTCACACCGTTCCTTCAAGCCAGAACTAAAGGGTCGTAGTCGTGGGTCTGTGTTCTGAATACTCATCGAAGGGCTAAAGCAGAAATGCTGCATCAGTTATAAGAATAGGGTTGACACAGACACCCGCCTGATGAAAGTGTTGCATGTAAAAATATTCACACCATTTGAACTTTTACACATAAAGACCTCTTTGATGTTTGTCACGAGCCGTGAAGGGCATCTGCTCTGGTTAGATGAAGGAAGAATTTAACTTTTGGGTTACCTTCGAAACACCTTGTGGCAAAAAGGTAATGTGACACTTCACACTGAAAACATCATCGCCACAATTAAACATGGTGGTGGCAGCATTATGCTGTGGGGATGCATTGAGGCCTCACTTCCCTCTCTTTGTCAGAATTATCAGCAACTTTTTTTTCTTTTTTTCTTAATTGGCACATTTAACAGTGTGGTGCACAGGCAGTAATGACTCCCAAACGATGTTTGTTGAAACTTGTCGGTGACATCACAACTGAACATTTACTGTGCCCCACAAAGGAGCCGTTAAGTACTACTCGTAGTACAAAATAGTACTATTTTATAGTACTACAAAGTAGTACTATTTTACTTGTAATAAAATAGTACTACAAGTACTATTTTACTGGTAGTCCAGCTACCAGTAAAATACTTCAGCTTGGATTATATTTGGATTAGCATGTTGCAAAGGAGTTTTTATTTTTTAATTTTTAAATTTCTTTTTTTGTGAGACATAACTGTCGTTACATTGGTGAAGTTTTTGTGCTAATATGGCAGATAAACTGTTAAATAAAACCCAGCACTTTGCAAAAAGAAGCATGCATATTAAGAACTTAAGTCGTGTATTAGTTGATGTTTTGGTATTCCCAATTTATCACAAGTCATTCATGTCTGATTACAAATTTCAATTAGGCTAACAGCTGTGTGGATTTTATTAGTTGGCTGTTATTAGGCCATCAGTAAATGTTTTCAACTTTTCCCTCTGTGATGTTGCTGCCAGCTGCTTCAGAAACTACTTAGATGAAAAGGTTTTTCTTGATTTTCCATTTGTTTTTCAGTTTGTTGAGGTTTAAAACTCCTTTGCTGCCTTCCTCTCCCATTAGTGTCAGCTGGATTTTCCAGCTGCCAATACTTAATTTGATGTTGCCTCTATCACTTCAGCGTGACTTTGTCCATCCAATCACATAACACTGGCTTTTCTAGCTCCCCTCTGCTTGTGTGTGTGTTTATCACTCTCAAATTTACCCTAGCTAAAAATAACAATACGGGGGATAGAGGTGGCAGCGACCTGTCTACAGTGACTGTCTTCGTTGCAGAATTTTATTAAAAGATTGTGGCAGATGCAGAATTTGTAATAGTCTGTCAGTTGCCCTTCTGTTTCAGTAACATTAATTATTTTTGCTATAATCAAAAGGTGGCTCAGGCTGCTTAGTGACTTTTCACCAACATTATTCTAAATGTTTCACTGGGATTGCGTGTGATAGAGCAACACAAAGTTGTGTATAATGAATGTAGAGAAATGTAGATGGTGTTTTTTTTTTTTTAACCAAGTTAGCAAAGTCCAAAAAGGTGTGATGCCTTTGTAGCCCCTCTGACTCAGTACTTTGTTGCATCACCTTTTTCTGCTATTTCAGCTGCTTTTGAGGGTCTCAGTACTAACTAGCTCTGCACAGCTGTGTACATCTAAACACAAGCATTTGAACCCTTTCTTCTTTGCAAATTAACTTCTGTTCTGTCAGATAAAATGGAGAGCATTCGTGAATAGCATTATTTTTAAGTCTTGTCACGTAAAACTCAACTGGATTGACATATTTTCTCTGACTGGGCCTTTATAAAACATTGAGATTTAGACTCATAGTTCGATCAGTGTTGTCTTCTGCATCCGCTAACAGATTTTCCCGCTGGATTTTCCTGTATAAAGATCCATTAATTTTTCCATTGACACAAAAGCAACCCCAAAATGCCACCATTATGACTGACTGTATTTTCCGTCCAGGGTGATGTAGGGTGTGAACTTTCTCCTAAATAGTTGGTACACATGATTTGTAAGTAGGTCAAATAGTGTAACTGTTGCCTTATTTAACCGGAACACCATCTTCCACATGTTTGCTTTCTCTCCCAAATTATTTTAAGAAACCCACACACAGAACCTCATAAGACTTTCCATTTACTTCATATTCAAGTAAATCAGTATAAATAATTGTCCCGTATATTTGCTTGGATATCTACGGGTAATGCCAAATCAATTGGTTGAACTGGATTTTATTTAAGAGTGCCAGTTTTCTAGATACTGGATACAGATGCATGTCCCTCTTCTCAAATATTTTTTGAAAGAAAAAAATTAAAGTTGTGTTTTGCTTTCTTTGAACATCACAGTTATACATTTTGTGTTATCACATAAGAACCTTAATAAGATACAAGGCACTGTATTTTCAAAATGTTATCAGAAGAATCATCGGCATGTGAGATGTGACGCATGCAAATGGGCTGTAAGCAAATTCATTTAGAGCCACACCACGCTACAATACAGTATGCAGTTTATTAACAGGAAGGAAGGACTGGTGTAGCAGTGTTGATAAGCATCTGTAATGTTGGGGCAAAGTTTGAACATCACTGGAACATCTCCAGTAGATGCTTGTGTTAAGAGCTTGACATTAATCACAGAGGTAATGAAACACACGGAAAACAACGATCCATACCAGGCCGAAATATTTACATAGGATCATATATTAACACAGAAATGATGTTTTTTCAGCATTTTTCTACTTCATTAAAAATTTTGATTGTTTTATTTTAATTAAAATTTATGTTGTTTCCCCTCCTCCCTGCAGATCAGCACCAATATTTTCCGGGCTCTTCCACCAAGTGACAATCCCGATTTCGACCCAGAGGAGGATGAACCCACCTTAGAAGCTGCATGGCCTCACATCCAAGTATGTTTTCTAAACTTTTACACTTACACTTGAGATTTCATGCTTTTGTTTCAGAGTGATTGCAGAGTGTTTTTATTTTATAAATGTTTTGTTTTCCTTTCCAGCTGGTCTATGAATTTCTGCTGCGCTTCTTGGAGAATCCAGACTTTCAGCCCAGCATTGCAAAGCGATATATTGATCAGAAATTTGTGCTACAGGTAGGTGGATTTTTCCTGAACGTTATGCATTACCAATTTGTTGCATTATATAGGTTTTGTGAATGTATCTCACAGTGTGGAAATATAAATGAAGAAAGTTGGAGATTTCAAATGTGTCAAGTAGAGCAGACGCTATCGCCGCATTTCACCAGCCTACACTTCACTTTTTGTGGCTGAATCAGACAATCTGCTGCAACTCGTCTACATATGTCCATGCTCAGCACCCACCTACTTCAGGAATGCTTCACGTCTTGTAGCAGTTGCTAACAGGCATTATAAGGTTTGGAATGTCTGCCGAGCCACATCCGAGGTGCCTGGTTCGACTTTCCATGATGTGAGTGAGTCGTTTGTGAGCTTTAAATAGCTGCCTGTTGTTTACTCTTCAGGAGGAGAGAAGAAGAGTGTGGTCCAGCACTGGCTGGCACTAAAAGCCACTCAGAAAAGGCCTGATTAACTTCAATTATCATAAAACACAACTTTCCCAGTGAGATGTGCTGCAGCCATGAGAGCCAGAGATTCACAAGGAGACAAAAAAAAACTGAGTGAAGATTTGGTGGCTTTCTTTGTGGCTCATTATGTCCGTTTTTCTGCTCCACCACTTTATTGGTTTGTTTTACTCTTTTGGTGATGCTGGATCAGAAAACAGCCGACATTCTGGAAAATAACCATATGTGAAGCTTATTCATGTTGTCGGGATGTATTTTAAACTTTTTTGTACAGAGCGTAGCTGTGCCTTTCTGTGTTGCTGTGGGGAACCTCAATTTGTGGCTTACTATAATGAGGGTGTTTTGGGTTTTTTCCCCCCTCCCAAGACGCTTATATTCATTTAAAGTAAAACCCACATCTAGTGCACAGTGTATTATTACTTCATCATTTTACCAGTTGAGCTCTGACAAAAATCTTTCATTGCTCATGAATTTCACCATGTTGATTAGTAGATTATTCTGGTGTCCAGTTAGTTTGGGTTTATGAGCCACTTGACATCTGTCTTTATTTTTAATTTGATAGCATTTTTATAGATTGGGTAAAATCTGTTCCATGAATATTAGAGAAGTGAAGAGCTTCCGATATGTGATGATCCAGGGACTTGCAGCAATATATTTTGTGGTCTTTTCCCTGTTGTGAAACTTCATTTACAGTTTTGCAAATGTAGAAAAATGCATTCTTGACTCATGTTTGAGTCAGTGAAGGACCATAAAGCATATATGGTGCTTTTCAGCTTTCTACACAGCACTCTTTCTTCTTTTTTTGTAAGTCCCATTTTCATTTGGTTTGTAGTAGTCAATTTCTCACTTTAACCCATTTTGTTTCAAATCAGGTGTGTACAGTTAGTAAATTTCAGTTTTGGCTCCAAATGATTGAGGTAAATGTCAACAGAACAATTTAGGCACATTCTCAAAATTTGCTCGAACTCTTTTTGTTTAACTTAAATAGTATTCACCAAAGTAATTGTGATTAGAATATTTTATCAGTAACTGAAGAGCTTTGAATTGGATCAGAACATGCATTAAACTCCATTGGATTGTGTTTTAGGGGTAAATCATTTCATCATGAATCATTTGCCTTTATGCACCTTTTTAAGTTTTGAACTTCAAAATGCTGATATCCACCGTGTACAATACCTGCATGAAAGAATGATGCGCTTTTAGGAGCACAGTTGATGCCATCTGTGCAAAAAGTCCAGTTGGCAAATTTCCTTTGCTAAATATTATACAGTCAAGTCTTGGTGGGATTATAGCGAGCAATTGGGAGTGACAGCAATTTTACCACAAAGTGCTTTTCCCATGTAAAATCTGAAATGTGGTCGCAAAACTTATACAGAGTCAATAGATGTAGACCTCCAGAATTTATTTGGCTTTCAAATTAGCTCAGGAAAGATGCGTGGAGAGTTTCATAGAAAAGGTTTAGGATATAGCCGAGCAGCTGTATCCAAGCGTACATCACTAGGTTCAATGCAAAACATCAGATGCAGTGGTGTACTGGACTCTGGAGTAGTGGAGACGTGGTTTCCAAAGTGAAAATCATGCCTTTTTGTCTGGAAAACCAGCGGATGAGTATTTACCTGACTGATTCAAGTATAAAGTTTGTTGCAGAGGGTTTTATTGTGGGACCGCTTTTTAGGAGTTGGGCTCATCCCCTCAGCTTGGTGGAAAGGTACTTCAGTGTGTTGCACAATTTCGCTCCCCCAACTTTGTTTGAATCGTTTAGGAATGACCCACTCCTGTTCCAACATGACTACGCTCTAGTGCCTGAAGCAAAGTCTATAAACGCATAGGTGAGAGTTTGGTGTGGAAGGACATGATTAGTCAGCATAGAGTCCTGACCTCAGCATCATAAAATACCTTTGCATTAACTGGAGGGGAAGCTAACAATTGGACCTTTTTGCCCAACGTTAATGTCTGACCTCACAAATGCACTTCTGGAAAAATGTATAGCAATTCCCTTAAACAGTCTCCAAAAGTGTTTCCACAATAGTCAAAGCTGGTGTAGCGACAAAGGATGGGCCAACATAAAGAAATGACCTTTTTGGCTGTTCTATACAATATTGCAGATATACAACTTCTTAACGAAACATATATAAATGAATGTTTAAAAGTCATCCATAATTTTCTGCTGCCAAATAATAAAATTTCTAGACTGCATAGCAAACACATTTAAGGTAATGTTGAACAATAATGGAAATTGAAAATAAGAAAATGGAAAATATTTGTAATTCCATACAAATAGACTATCAGATGTTCTCTATTGCATTATGTAAAAGTTGTCCTTCATTCCTGCCTTCCTTTCTCGTATCCCTTCTTCCAGATTTTTAGTTTTACATATTCCATTTTTAGAGCCTGCCAGCTGCAGAAATATTTACTGTAAATTTATGGTGAGCTTTACAGCTGCGAGCTCTGGAACACCGAGTCTGGAAAAGTCTGGAATGTTTGTATAAAAATGCGTAGTAGCCTGTATTTATATCAAGGCTAGCTCATTTTCTTAATGATTATGATAGTTATTTCTGTAAAACAGTGCATTCTGTCTCTTTGTTGAGTGATGTAATGAATATAGATTGATAAAAGTTTGATAATAGGCATCTGTAGTGAGATAATGATCAGACATGTTTTTTTTTATTGAACTCTTCCTGTGTCCACGGTCCCAATCAATTTATTTATAACCACAGATCAATATCTAGGGACATGTCTTTCCCTCAACTCAGTGCATTAATGTTCCTCTTTTTGCCGTATTTAAGTATTTCCCAGCTGATAATTTTCTACTTCATCATTCTGAAATGATGAGCATACGATGCTCCAATATTTAATCATTTAACAATCTGGCTGACCCTCAACTAATGGTTCAACAAGTGGGTTGTCTTCTTGGAGTCTGTTGCAGATTAGGATGTTCTAGCAGTTTCTGCATCCCAAAAAAGAATATCTATTTTAGACAGTTTATTGAAACACAATAAATTTCAAAATTTATACTACCGGTGTTAAAAAGGAGCTGTTTAAAAGCAGGTTGTTAACATGGCTGTGGTTTATTCGATGTCATCCTGTTTGGATCAGTTGAGCCTTTGCAAACAAGTCGGATGAGCTTGCTCTTTAACTTCAGTCACTTGTCAGGTTGCACCAGAATTATGTTCAAAATATTTTCTGTTTTAAGTATTTTTTTTTTATTAAATGGATTTTTATCTGACTGGAAAGAATGAAAGAGGGTGAGAAAATGAAGAGCGCAGCCTTTAATTTGACTTTGTCCACCCAGTGTCAACGAGAGCCTGAGGTTTTAGACAGAAATAGAAAGCTGCTCTCATATCAGAAAGTCATTTGAGTGACAATTTAACAGTCATAATTAACAATGACATTGTGCAGTAATAAAAACATCTTAGATCTCATATTTTTTTTATAAGCAGTTCTGTGTATTTGTTGCATGATGACTTTGCTGAGAGCTAACGTCCTAGCGTGACCTTTTGTGATTGAATATTGATGTTTCCCCCTCAGGCGAAACCAACACCCCTGTATTACGCTGTGGCTGTGTTCATTTCATAATAAACACAGACCCAATGGCACATCCCATTTAAATATTATTGATCAACTTCAGTGTTGATTGAGTGCTTATGTAACTCTTGAAAGCCTACTGCAAGTGAATAACCAGAGCTGCTGGAATTTATGATGCACATATCAATCTGTTGTTTAACTATACCACATTGTCAAATATGCTTTTATCACAAAAGAAATCCTAATAATAATATTTACCTGACCATCACAAGTACAATTAAATGACTCAACTTACATCATCACAATAGCACTGTACAGTATTTATGTAACTGTAACCACATTAGTTCAAAATGATGCAATGAAAGTCTGAATGTTTTCAAATATATAGTTTTTAATTATTTATTCTGAACAGACTCAAGGTTGAGTATTGCAAGAATCACACACTTGACTAGTTATCTAGTTTGCACTTTGCAGGCTTGCAATTTTGTATTTTTAGAAAGATTGTCAATAATGCCAAATACATTACATCACACATCACCTAATTGAAACTTTTTACTTTTATGTAATTCAATTTCAGTGTAATCTGTTCTTTGAAGATCCAGAGATCCTATGGTCTGAAAAAGTTTGGAATTTAATTTATGTCTGGGTCTGAAAAAGGAGGAAACAATGGAGTATGACAAAATATTTATATTTCCAGGCCTTTTTTTAAATTCATCATTTCATTTGTAAGATTCGTTCACAAATCCATGTCTGTCCACTATTCCATATATTGTGATGTTACACAACCTGACCTGTGGACATTTCTGAAATTCATAGTGATATTTTTAAATTACCTAAATAAAGCCTTCGAAGGTCTCCGCTTTCAGAGAGCATTAGCAAATAAGCAACACACCAGACAGGTCAGGGATAAGTTATGAGGAAGTTCAAAGCAGGGGAAAGTGTTTTACACATCTGTAAGCCTACCAAGACACATTCTCCACCTGATCTGACAGGCAAGCAGAAAATGAACCACAGAAGCAGTGAAGAGGATCGCGTTAAATCTGCTGGAATTTGATGACAGGACAACCACATGCAAATCACCCCTAACTCACTAGATCAATAAAGTACCAAAGGTCTGACCTCTCACTAGGTCCTCTATGAAACTTGGTGGCAACATCATGATCTGGTGATGCCTAAAGTGGTGTTAAATTCTGACATTACATATATTATGGAGAAGTTTCTGCTGGTTTTGTTAGTTTTGGTTTTGAATGCATCGTTTCTAAAAACTCGTCCAACATCGGCTGCCAACTTCACCAGCTTTTAAATGATTGTATGTAAGGTTATAAAATGATGCTTAAAATTTCCTGTGGAGCAAGAGGTAATAACATGAAAACATTTGCATCCTTGTGCAAATCTACAGTCGCAATACTCGGTTGCAACAGTAAGATTGCTTGCGCCATTGGATGACACAGAACAGCTGAATGCATTTAAATCAGCAGAGGAAAAAAAGCGTGCACAAACATGGTGAAGTCTTTTCCTTGGCAGTAAACTGGGATAGAAACAAGCTGTCTGCCCTCTCACCAAGGTGGCTGTAAAATGCGAGCAGAAGATGAGCACAAAACCCACAAACGCTACTTTTTTATTTCGGTGGCTTTGACTTTGCTTTCCTCAAACTGAATTGTAATGATGACTCATCACATGTCTGTAAATAGCTGCTTAATTCTGGGGGCTTGAAGGCTGTTTACATTATTGAGCGCTCAGGCACATGTACTGTGTGCATGGGAAGTAAAGTGTGAGTTTCTGGTAAAACAAAGCTTGATTATTCATACTTTGTCTGGAAACAGTCGCCACTTAGCTGCATTACAGTTAGTAATCCAAGACATTTTTAGGATATTTGGGACTCAAGCAACATGACGTGGTCTGACACCACCAAGAGGAGTTATTATATGAGCTTACACATGTATTGGGATGTAGTAAAGGGAGTGTATTTGAGTCATAAAGGACTCAAATCCTTTATGACTTGTAATGTCTGTTTTTAGCTCACCAGATTATGGAGGATGTTTCTGTTGGCTTCTCAAACAAAATGAAGGATTTTCTTAAAAACAAAACTCAAATAGATTACCTTTTTTCCTGATGTTTGCTAATAAGTCAATAAGTTTTGATAAGATTATTCTTCTTTCTGCAGCTGCTGGAGCTGTTTGACAGCGAGGACCCGAGGGAGCGGGACTTCCTGAAGACTATTCTCCATCGGATTTACGGAAAATTTCTGGGCTTGAGAGCCTTCATCAGGAAGCAGATCAACAACATCTTCCTGAAGTGAGTTAAAAATTCGCAGAGAAGCACGTCTTTCACTGATAAATGCTGCATAGAAATATGGACAGGTTCATTTGTGTGGAATACATTCCAGAAAATGAAAATGTTATCATTTATCAAAAGATAAATACAGAATGGAAAAGTCTGTTATAAATGTCTGCTCAATCTCTGACTTTACCCAGAAAGTCTCTTGTTTCTTTTAATCCAGGTGTAGTTTCCAGTAATGAGCATAACTTATTAATTTTCATCTTAACAGCTCAGATTCCCTCCTGATTACTAAGGAGACTCGAAGCTGTGAGTGAGAAGCATCACTTATTCTTACCAGCGGTTCTCTGCAGCTTTATTGCTGCTGTTGCTGTGTGACAATGAGCTTTGGATGATTGAGGCAGGGAACGCTTGATGTCGTTTCCAACGGGCGAGGTGGCAAAACGGGTGACCCCGACGTTGGCCATCTGCCACGGAGAATATAAATAGGGCCACAGTTGTCAGGCTCTGTACATAGCAGACAGATGGAAATGCTTTATCAAACAGGTGAAGGTGAATTATGTATAGCTCATTGATTATTTTTGTTTGTTTCTTTGTCGTGGTGACACCTGATTCAGATTTTCCTTTTTCATATGGATATTACTCTGCAAAACGTTTGAGCTGGCCCTCGTTTCCTAAAATTTCCCTTCCAAGGAGACTGATATTTCTATAATTTTTTATAGTAGTGTCAATAGTTTTCAACTCTGATTTTTTTTACTACAGCTACTATTTCAGTCATTTTCAATCAAACATAAGAATCATTTAAAGATATTTGAGTAAAAAAGTGATTTAAATTGGATCTTTGTGCACAGTTTTTATTGTTGTTGGATCAATAAAGTACCAAAAATAACAGTTATAGTCATAAAATTGCATTTTTGTCAGCAATATGGTTCTTAAAAGTTGTCCTACAGTATGATGCAACTCTTATTTCGCTTTGAAATAAAACCAACTGTGTTTGAGACTTTTAGAAATGATTTTATCCATCAGTTTATTATTGTAGAGTAGGAGGGACTTTCAGGTCTGATGATGCTCCCACTGCATTGTTCAGAAAATAAATCAAAATAGAGGACATTAGAAGGGCCCTTGTTGAAGTGGCAGTTTTCTTTTTCCTACGGTTTTCCTGTTCCTGAACCTTTTCATGTGTAATTAAATCTATAAATTCTTTGTTTCCGTTGCATTTTTCTCTTGGTTTTGTTTTTGAAGACAAGTTAAGTTTGATTTCTCATAACTTAAACAAAGCCTCTTTTCTGCTGCCTTAAATCCTCAAATATTTTTAGTTTTTCTTAAGCACACGTTGTTCATGTTTGTTTCATAAACCATATATTGCTTTCAGAAAACCTGGAGTTTATAAAGTTTTCACTTATTTATTCTGTATGTTAGTCAGTTCAACAGTATTTTTAAATTCACTCAGATTCAAGTAATCTGATTAATCTCCTCCAGTTTTAAAGTTTCGTGTTTTAATAATGTTATATCTTTGCTTGTTTTTTTTCTTTCTCTCAAGGTTCATTTATGAAACCGAACACTTTAATGGTGTGGCTGAACTGCTGGAGATCCTCGGAAGGTGAGGGAAGATTAAAATAAAAGGTTTTTTGGGGTTTTTTTTGTTATAAATAAAACTGATTATGCTGATTTAATCTGTCTCTGTACATGGTGGTACATTTGATTGTGTCCTGATCTGGTTTGTAGGCATGAACAGAATGAGATCAGTATTTCAGAGCATGCTGTTTGGAAAACAGCCGTTCTGCTGATGGGATTTCTTTGTATTTTCTGTAATCTAGCGAGGCCTGTTTTTTGTTTACAGTATCATCAACGGTTTCGCGTTGCCCCTGAAAGCAGAGCACAAGCAGTTCCTGATGAAGGTGCTCATCCCGTTGCACACAGCTAAAGCATTGTCCCTTTTCCATGCACAGGTAGAAAAAAAAAAATTCTGATCTCTGTATTGCAGCACCTTCTAGTGGCTTGGAAATGAAAATGCATGTTTTTTTTTTCTGTACTTCAGCTGGCTTACTGTGTGGTTCAGTTCCTGGAGAAAGATCCCACGCTTACCGAGCCGGTACTGTTTTTATCCTTCCTCCCACTCAAAGCTCACTGCACTAGATTAGTCTGCTGCAGCGAATTATTTTATAGTGGTTACTAGAAACCACCCACACGAATGAGCATAAAACAGAATTTCTGTTGTCTCTAAAGGTGATCCGTGGCCTGTTGAAGTTCTGGCCGAAAACCTGCAGCCAAAAAGAGGTATTCTTCGTCTCTGTGCAGTTTTCAGCTATTTCTGTCTGCTATGTGGTGCTAGTTTTTTTTTTTTGTTGTAATTTTCACCTTCCCACTTAGGTGATGTTCCTGGGCGAAATAGAGGAGATCCTGGATGTCATCGAACCATCGCAGTTTAAAAAGATCCAAGAGCCATTATTCAAGCAGATTGCTAAATGTGTGTCCAACCCACATTTTCAGGTAAGCTCAAAATACACAGATGTATGGAAGGATCTTTTTAAACCCTAAAAGGTTTTAGTTAACATCATTACCTAACAGAAGAACATGAACTTTTACACAGAGACTAAACACTGAAACTTTTTATTAATATAGAGTTTACTGTTCATTTAAATCAACTTGTTTTTAGTCAGATGGAATTTTAAGTTACCAGCAATGCTTGCTCATAATATTTTCAGGCAATTGTACTTTCCTCAGACCTTTGTGCATATCACTAAATTAACTGAAGAGATGTAATTCTTTGATTTGCATCAGTTTACCATAGTTCCTTTTTTCTGAATGCTTGAAGTTTGATTTATTTCAGGTCTAAATAAGTGTGGGCCAAAAAAGGTTTATTTTCAGACCTTTTAGACTTGGAGTAAATGTTTTCATCTCTACAAATTAGTTGCTTCAGTCTTTTTTGCAACACTGGTTAAACCATAGGCAAACATAGCCAGAAATAAGAAAGAATTTGCTTAATGAATGTATTTTCTTTGTTTTAAAGACGCTTGTTTTTTACAAATGGTACGCCGCCAGAAAACCTGCCTAGTTATTAAAGAAAAGTCTCAAATTGTCTCTCAGTGCCAAACAACCTTGCGTTTATTTCCAGATGTAGTCTCACCTGTTCTTAAAGAAGAACTTTTTACCTGTAAGGATGAGCAGAAAAACAGAAACTTTTAATTACTGAGCACAAAGTAGAGAAATTACCCTCAGGCAAATGAGACCGTAAATATTGGTGAGGAGCGTAGCAAAGGTTTATTTTATAAAGCTTCTAAAGCTGTGGTCAGTAACCGGGTCACTGGACAAGATGTGCAAGATGTGACAATGTTTGACTTTTTATATATATATATATATATATATATATATATATATCTTTAGGTCACAAATGACTTATAATGAGATTTGTTGTAAATCTGTAATAGTGTTTTACTGCATAAATACACATTAAACCTTTTTAAATGTTACTTTTTCCAGATTAAATTGAGTTTTTAGGAACAGTTTTGGGAATGTTAACCTGTTTTACATAAGCAGACTCTGCTTACTTGAAGAAGGTGGAGCTGTAGGTGCCATTATTACTAATTGTTATAAATAAAAAGTTTGTGGATGATTTTAGCTTCTCAGAGATCCAATCTCTTTTATTGTTTGACCTTTCCCGACAAAAAACAGGCTTTCAGCATTAGATGCTTCATTAGGTGTCAAATGTTCATTAGACATAAAAATGTTTCTGCTTTCTAATTAAACTCAGACCTTTAATAAAGAGGAGACTAATAGATTCAAAAGCTTTGTGTTAGGAGTTTTTAATGTTGTGAGCTTTGATTTGTTGATATTTGAAACTCGTTTTAGATAAAAAAAATTTTTTAAAAAATGGTTGTTTTGTTTTTCTGAAGTTCCCTCTGTGTGTCCTGACAGGTAGCAGAGCGGGCGCTGTACTTCTGGAACAACGAGTACATCCTCAGCCTCATCGAGGAGAACATCGATAAGATCCTTCCCATCATGTTCAGCAGCTTGTACAAAATCTCTAAAGAGCACTGGAACCAGTATGTACTGTTGCTGTAGGAGGTGTAAAAATAATCTTAAGGAGGACGGGGACTGATTACATAAACTAGTTATTTAAATAAAAGAACAGAAAAAGGACATTTTTATTTAAACTTAATTTTGAGTAACCGTAAAGATGAGCTTTCATGCACATAAACCTTGTGTGGTCTGTTTTTAAATCTGTGTTTATATGCACACAGTTTAATGAACTGTATGCACACATATAAACTGTATATGTTTATATGTACATATACAGTTTATATATATCAAACATGATGGTGCTATCATCATGTTTGTCACAGATAATTTAGCACAAGTTTTTGTTTTCTTCATACACTTTCTGCCTTTCAGAAAAATAATAGAGGCATGTTTGAATTTGTACACATACACTTATGTTTATGTCCTTAAGAAAATATTGTCTCTTTGGTCAATTGTTCTTGTGGTGTAATAATTCCAAGACTAAAAAAAATTATTTTAAGATGCCATTATATCAATTTAATTGTTTTATTTTTATTTTTTTTCATCATACATGTTAACTAGATTAACTTAAAAAGGACTGGCTGAGTGAATATAGGCAGCAAAAGTCCAAAGAAAAGCTTAAATAATTTAAAGGTTGACATAATAATAAAATTTGTTTTAAAAGTTAAATCCAGTTTGTGAACAGTCTTCCTGAAGCTCTTGAGTATTTTTTCTGTTTTAGGACAATTGTGGCTTTGATCTACAACGTCCTGAAGACGCTGATGGAGATGAACTGCCCTCTGTTTGACGAACTGACAGCTTCCTATAAAGCACAAAAGCAGCGGTAAGAAGCATTAAACCTCCATTTACCCCCAATATCAAATATTGGTGACAGTTTTCATAATTTTTAAAGACTAATATCACCAAAACTTTTTTTTACCTACTCAACAATAAGGCTGTAGCGATACACTATTCTCACAATACAATACGATACAGTACTCTGTTCACAATACGATGCATATCACGATATTTGGCAAGTGATGCGATTCGATACATTTTTACAATTTTCGGAAAAATTTTAGAGGGACAGAGTGATTTTGGTGACATTTTGTGAATGTCCCATATTCTTGGATTGAATTAATTGAACTGATGGTGTAATGCTGGTGTAATAACTATTGTTTTGTTTATTTATTTGCTTTGTTTAAGTGTTAATTGTGTGGCTTTGTTTATTTGGTTATCCAGAGAGAGAAAATGTTTGGGCTTATTCATTTATATAATGTAATTTATCTATTTCATTTCTTTATTTAATTAATTAATCGTAAATGAATGTTTCATTGTGTCTCATTTTTAATGTACATGTGCAGCTGGGTAAAAAAATGTCATGTGTGATAGCTGTCATTTAATTCATGTGGATTTGACATAAACTCAAAGTAGGATTTAATCTTTTGATACTCATGGATGAAAAATCAATACTGTTCGAGGAAAAAAACTATCGACAAATATTGTAGCTGTCAGTTGGCCTTGCTGAAAGTGAGGAGTGGGAAAATACGTTCACTATATTTATTTCAGACAAGGATGCAATTAACAATTAGCTGGTAGGATGGCCAAACTTTTTCCTCGGTTAGAATTCATGTTTTCAGGGCGTCGGCTCCGCCACCCATTTGTTGAGACCGTGATGATATGAAATAAATTTTCCTGTTCGTCTGTAAAGCTACACTTGCGTTAATCATCTAATGCACAGCAACCCACAGTGTTCAGTCTATCCGCTCACCTGTATAAATAAACATGCAGCGCTCTTCACTGCTGTTCGCTCTGAACCGGCCACCAGGAAGCAGCTCTGGGAGGAGAAAAGACTACCGTACTCCAGGCATTTAATAAGCATTTTAAGGATGCTTATCGGTCCCCCGAAAAACGACAAAGACCCAGATATTATCAATCAATAAAATCCTCCCAGGCCAAACTTGAAAACTGGATGTTATGCTGCTAACACTTAGCTTTCGTCAACAACTCTGGCGGAACTGAGAGCGCTGGGTAGCGCAAGTAATAACCCGGCTGGAACACGGTGCATTAAATAATAAAATATAACTTAACGAAGGTTCGAGGCAGATAAATTTTCCTCGAGGAATTTTAATAATCGAATCACTCGAGGAATCGTTTCAGCCCTACATGTTTTTAATAGTTTGTGCAAAGATTACAAGCATAATTAATTAAATCCATTTCAGAGGTGAATTAAAAAAAGGAAAAAAAGGCATCAATATTTCAGCATTTTGTATTAAGTTGGTTGTCTGAATATGCATTGTTTTGTTTTTCCAGAGAGATGATGAAGGAGCAGGAACGGGACGAGCTGTGGAGGAAGCTGGAGGAGCTGCAGGTCAGCCGCGCCTCTGAAATCCAGAACAACAGCCACGGGTCACCTGCAGCCCTTAACAACAACAACAGTAACAACAACAACAACAACAACAATAATGAAACCCTGGAGAGCAGCAGCGATGTTGAAGATACTGCCGTCATCATGGAAGACCTCCATCAAGACGCTACCGATATAGCCTGCGAGAGCGTCTCATGTGCCAAATGACAGCGGATGGCGGCTTTTTATTCTGAAGCGCTTCAACTTTCAGGACCGTTGGAGGAAGATTAACAAGGATGTAACACAAATTACACCTCAGCAGTATAATAAATCTTAGCTCTACAAAGAACACCAGCAGTTCTTTGTATATATAAATATATATTTCCTCTTGAGACTATTTTTTTTGGATGTTACAATGTGGCTGCCGTATGTTTATATGTCTGATCAGAGCTGTATCCTTCCACGTCTAGTTTCCTAATCGGTAATGTTTTCTTTTTCTCGTGCTCGGTGTATGATACATGGGAAGGAGAGGAAATGATGACTTGAATTTCCAACCGTGCTGCACTTAGAAGTAAACAAGCCGAACAGCTATTTAAAGATGTCTATTTTTAATGTGCTTTTCCTCGTCGCTGCCCACACCTGTAGGTGCATACCTGAAACGAGAAGGGAACTCGAATGTTGGGAGTGTTTTTCTTTGTTCTTCGCACATGGGACCAGACCCAGATAAATACAAACACCCGTATATATATTTATACAGAGAGCTGTTTATATGCAAAAAAATTTTTAAAAATTGTGAGGAGACGAAGAATCATGGCCATAAATGATTTATGATAAGCAGATATTATTCCTGAAATCACTCTGCTTTAGACAAAAAATTTAAAAGTGATTAATACTTAAGGTAAATGTAATATTTTTTTAGCCTATTTTTGTGGTTTCAGGTGTTGGTAAATACTTTTTCATCTTGGTGAAAACATGAAGCTAATACACTTGTCACTGTTTATAAAAGGAGTCACACTAAAGTATTGAGAAAAGGGCTTTCGATATTCAAAAAATAAATTTTTTGATTTAAAGGATTAGCTCAGCATTTCAACTTTGCGCTTGTAAACGATGGCTCTGTCCTGAGAATAAAAAATCTACCAAATTAAATTTAAAAAGCACACTAATTAACACATTTTCTTGCATATTCTCAATAAAACATTTACATGCTTTATTGAGAATATACATTACAAGAAAATTAAAAGTATTAAATAACGCAACACAGACAGCAAACATTTACCACTATAACGACTTGTTCCTTTAAAACCGTTAATCTAAACAGACCCAAAAAAAAACAAAAGCCTGAGCATTGATGAAGATGAATATTTTTGGGTCATCCAGGAATGGGATGCATAATAAGCTTCTGTGTATTTTTGGAGTGTATTTATTGAGCTTGGAGGCTACTTACAGGGAAATGCCACTCGGCTTCGACGTTGCTGTGGTTGAGCAACAGTTAAAATCGTCTCGGCTCCTTCCTGGTGCTAAACTAGACGTACTGTTACTCTCTTACCAAGAATATTGCACCAGAAAACCCATGAAAGATGAGAAATCCAGACCATCCGTGACTTTTCGCCCGACGCGTCTGATCTTGGGAGCTCAAACATGATGTGAAAAGCGCGACCCCTGACCTCCACAGTTTATAGGAAAGACTTCTGAGAGCCAGTGCTGAATGGTGTTCCCTCTGAACTTGATGTCTGCTATTGTTTCTGCTCTGTTCAGTTCATCTGTCGGTCTTCTCTGATGCCTTTTTGTCAGTACAGCATTCCAGCCTCTGTGAACTTTAAAACGGGGAACCTGTTTTGTAATCACAGACACTGTTTGGGTTTCACCATCAAATAAAGTCTACTTTATCTTTCTATTCAAAGCGTAACTGTTTCTTTTTCTTTCTTTTTTTTTTTGGTGAAACATTGCAGTTTTCTGTTAAGATCAGCAGGGGGTGCAAAGTTTCTACTTATTTTAAATAATGCCTTGGAAAAGGATTCATATTCAAATGTTCCTGCTTTGTCATGTGACAACCACAAGTTTTAATGAGATTTTATAAGAATAAGTATGAAGTTGACATGGAAAACTACATACCAAGGACATTTGCTACTCATTAAAGCTACTCTTTTTCTGTCTCCAAGTTCAACTACCGAAAGTGTGCCCTGGTGGGTTTGCAATTCTGTCACACACTTCAGATTGAACAGATCTGTGTGAGATGCTCAAATCTTAAGATGTTTTGTCACCTAACTTTGCTTTAACACTAGGAGTACTAGGTTTTCGTACTAGGTCGAAAACCTAGTACTCCTAGTGTTAAACCTCCTTACAACTTATTCCCACACTCATCTGCCATAGTTCTTGGTCTTTTTGATGCTTTCTTCTTTAATGTCCTCTAAACATCATCAGAGACCGTAACCAAATAAATTCTAGTGAATTGCATTCATGTTTTTGGCGGTAATGTGACATAAAGTAAGGATTTTTTAAAAACTATTTTACCAGCAGAAATTCTTCCTCTGTCTTTTCTGAATTGCTTTCATAATTCTTGTGACTGTTCATTTGTTTTGTTTTTTGTCATTTTTTTTAAGCACGCACAGCAGCATGCCGTTGTAGTCGGGTACAAAGGACTAAAAACGAGGAAAAAGCAGACAACGTCATAAAACATAAGGAACTGTTAATAAAGACCGCTTTAAAAGAAAGTTCTGGACATTTAAGGTATTTGTAATGTGTGGTTTTACAGATTTATACTTTGAAAATCTACTATTTTTGTTTTTAAGTTTTTGTGGTCATCACCTCCACAAGCTAATTAATCCAAACTATTTTCGCCAAGTCAAAGTGTGATCATTTCTAGGAGTCAAAATGAGGCTTTGAAACCGAAGAGCATGTCATGCCAAGCATGGTGGAGGCAGCATCATTCTGTGGGTCTGTTTCTAAGGCAGTGCTACTGGTGCATCCCACAGTGAGGTTGTAATAAAGAATGAGTTTAAAACCGAAATATTCAGTTTTTCCTTAAATTACGACTGGATTGTTGAAACTTTGACAGTTTTTTATCCCAAAAGGAAAATTATCTAAAACTCACTTCTATGATTGTTCCTGTAGGGTTGAATATGTCTTTATGTTCCTGATTTTTTCCCAAGAGGTAATGGTTTTTAGCTTGTCAAATTGTAATTTAATTCATTATGCATTAAACTTTGACTTAAATTGGGCATGTGGAAACATTTTGAAAGATTTAGTCACAAGCCAAAGAGCTGAAGCAGACTTTGCTGCTCAGGCAGCTATAAATCATCCCATCTTCTTGCTGCTAAATATATTATATTTAAAATAGTCATGCCAAGTTTATCACATGAATATAAGGAGTCATTCTCAGTAACACAGTTTTTCTAAATATAGACATTTCAGCTGCACACTGAGATTATTGAGTTGTTTCCTAGCAACCCTCCAGTATCCCTCGTAAGTGATGATTCAGTTGTTTCCGTCAGGTTTTCCTCTCTAATATGTGACTTCCTCTTCCAGATGCTCTGCATCAGTCTGAGCTCATTATGTTGTTTTCTTAATCCTGAAAGATTTGTTCTTCAGCAAGCAAATGCCAGAAAGATTCAACTGGACAGCTGACTTTTATTTCAGGTCAGTCACTGTAGTGATGCCAAGTGACTGGGCCCAATAGAACTGAAAGCTGAAATAAAATCAAAAGCTCCAACAAAATATCATTTTAAGGATGTGAAAACCTTTGCAGCTGCATTTTTGCAGATTTTTAATTGTTTTTACATTTTACCCTGTTTTTTATGTTGAATTGTTGGTATTTGTCGAGCAGAAAAAGTTCAGACATTATAAATCTTGGTCTCACTTTTTTATGTGAAAACCAGGAATTTGTACTTCACTATTTAAATTTTAACTGCATGTATTTTCCTCATCAAAAAAAAAAAAAAAAACTCAAATCAAAGAATAGATTCTTAAAAATGTTCCAATATAATAAAAGATGTGTTTTAGAGGTTTTCACATCTTAACCATAGGTGTGAATGAATATTCTTTGAGTTCTGTGAAATAACACAAGGTGTTGTACAGACAATTCACCTCAATTGTCCAGTGGGTTCATTTGACCTCAAGACTCTTCCCCAGAACTTAACACCTCCAACACGAGTGAGGAAGTCACATGCAAACCCACCAATAATAAACATTGTGGCAAAACAATGCAATTGAGTCGAGAAGCTGAAAGAGACAAAAAAAAAAATCCCCGTTTCATTGGACCAAAGCTTCCCTTTCAAAATTCCTGTATGAACAGCACAGGCTGTGTTTGAATGCTTCTGTCGAAAGATGAGCACCGAGAGGTTTAATCAGGTTTTGGAGAATGAGTTGCCGGTGATGTAACCATGGGACAATGGACCGCATTGATGGGAGACGGCAACAAAGCATGCCAATGTTTTCCGCACTGAATCCAGTGTAAACCTAATTGCAGTTCACAATGCTTTGTTAGGAGTTTCAGCTGCAGTAACTTAAAAAACCCCAAAAAACAGTCAAGTTTAAAGCTCAACGCTGTCAGTGTGACAGAGAATGACTTTTCAGTTGAGTGCACTCTAAAAATCTATATTTTTATCTCAATTTATTGCCTTTTTATGCACTCTTTTGCCATATTGTTTTGTTTTGGTGTTACCGTGAAGATGGATGGTTACTGTGAAATGTCGCCTTGGTGCAGAGGTGGGTAGAAACTAGTTACATTTACTTAGTAACTTTACTTGAGTAAATCTTTGGAAAACATACTTTTAGGAGTATTTTTACTATGCTGTTCTTTTTACATTTACATGAGTAATCTTTTAAAGAAGTATCATTACTATTATATATTTTGGTCCATCTGATATTGTAATTTTCAAGTATTAAATGATTGATGTTTTGATCAGTTACTCTTTACTTCAGCGACCTTTTTACCAAATACTTTTTTGCCTTTACTTGAGTCATTTCTTGGAAAGCTACTTTTTACTTTTACTTGGGTAAAACTATGTTGAGGTAGTGCTACTTTAACATACTTTTGGGCAGTCTACCGACCTGGGTGGTCATTAATGTTTGCATTGAAACTTGCAGGTGTTTTTGTTCAGGCATTTGGAAAAATGTGTTGCTTTGCAAATTTGCAATGTAAAGAAAATCTTTGAGAAGTAAACGAGAGAGCAAATCTGCTGGTAAGTTCCTCTCAAGATATTAAAAGCCACCAGTTAAGTTAGACTGAGCCGGGTGAAAGTTTTGGTAAATTATTAGCAGTAACTGCTGCAATCAAGCCAGCCATGACAACAGAGGCCTCATCTGAATTGGCTTCGTGCTGAGCTTTTCATGACCACCTAGAAACCATTAACTCCTCCAAATAAGAAGAAAACAAATCCTGCAGGAGTGGAGCCAGCTCGTAATGACAACAACAAAAGGCCAAAGGCTGTGTTTGTTTGTTTGACGGCCTCCTAGCCAGAGCCAACAATAAAATTTGGTTTTATAATTCAAATAATTTGCAAATATTTTCAATGTCTTAAGCACACTTTTAATTTGTGAAAAGTTTAAAATTATTATAACTCAAAAAAAAATATATCTTCATTTTGCCTCAAAGTGAACTTAAAAAGTTGGTAAACCTTTGAATGTTGTACTTCTTATAACCATGTTACACAAACTTGCAACCCAAGGATGCCTTAAGATTCTTGAGATAAAAATGCGTTTTATTTTCTTACATATTTGTTAAAACTGTTACACCTAACAGCATAACATGTAACGGTTTCTGCTGGAAGTTTTTTATTGTTAAAAGGGAGTTCTCCTTTTCTTTAGTCAGTGTGAGGAATTGCTGTCAAAATGGTGACTAGATGCATCCGGCTGGGTTTCCTTATAGAACGATTTATTTTTCTTACATTGGCTGCTATGCATTACTTATGGGTTATATTAATGAAAGGTCTGTGATAAAGTGAAATATATTCATTCTTTTGCAAGGCACTGCATGTTTCAGACATACTAAGTACATACTAAGAGCAGACATACTACTGCTCTTTGACACATTTTAGAACAGTCTCTCTATAATAATTGTCATTACTAAATTAATATATAGTTAAAACCTTAATAGACTGTTTATTCCGACTGATGTAAAAATGCATCAGTTAACTCTACCAATCTGGAAAGAGTTTTAAAAACCTTAGTGATTAATTTGTTTCAGTAATCGTGACACAAATACCTTTTTAGAAAAGGGAAAATGCTCAAAAAACAGCCCAACATTCACTGTTGCAATTGTTAGGCTGCTTAATTATTTATGTTTTTATATTAAGAATCTTTTGTTTTTAAATCTATGAAAATTATGTTAAAGTGAATTCTTCCACTGAATCAGTCGACCTTACTTTACATTCCTTGCTGAAATGAATGAGATGGATGTATTATAAATTATTATGTCTATTCTCAGAGTCACACTGTTAAACAATTTAAACTTAATGATAGAATTCAAGTTAAAATAATCAATGATTAACTAATTGTGGATCACAATAATATATCTAATTGTTTTAATTTATTCAGAGGTCTCTCTCTCTCATTGTCTCTATGAAATGTACTAAATGCTTTCACACATTTTTTAGAGTTAAACCACCATTAAGAGTGTCACACATTTGGGTCAGGTACTGTTTACTGTCTCAGAACCAATCTTTTGGGTTTCCTCAGCTCTTGGCTCTGTCCTCATTTGGAGGGCTCGTCCGCCTTGGCTTCAGCAACTCCATCGCCCTGGTGGGGTTATTCTAGGGTTAGTAGGCTGGTGCCATCTGGATATCTTTGCAACTCCGATCTTTAGAATAAAGAACCAAATTGCAAATAGCAGCGAGCAAGCCTGCTGCATAAACAGGGTTCTGGTTTTAACTGATACACAGAAACAGAAACAAAGGTCACTGGAAGATTAGATTGTGCTTGAAACGTTAGAGTGAATCAAAATAACAAAACGGAAAATTAGACTTTTATCTACACACGAGGACAAAATTGAAACTGACATTTACCACTAAATATCATACATTGATTTTTAAATGTAGTTCAACAAAACATTTTAAAAACTAAATGAAACAGGCTTGTTTGTTTACATATCAAAGATTGACAGATTTCCATGACAAAAGAAACACAGGAGGTCTCAGAACAGCGGTGTCAAAAGTACTCACATTCTCTTCTTAAGTGCTTGTATGAAAAAAAATATTCTAGTAAAAATAAAAGTACAGGTTGAAAAAGTTCAAGTTTTGAAACAAAGATTGCATTCAACCACCTCAAGAAAACAGTTGGTGGAATAAACTATTATTTCATTCAATGAGAATTGGGTTAAAGGAGTAAAGCATCAATATATCTGCTGCTTGAACCTTTGTTAATGTGCGTTCTTGTCCCAGTCAACCCTGACTAGTTATTCATCCCTTAAAAGAGATTTTCCTCTCTACTGTAGAGAATTTTAGGGAGACAAAATTTAAGTTTGCGTGAGAAGCAGGACAAGAGGTGGGTATGAAGCTCTACAGTGATTGGTCGTCGCCATCTTTTTTTTTTTTTGTCACAGCTCTTGGTCAAAGATGCATGAATGTTTTACGTAGCTCTATGTTTTGTTGCCAACATGGTTTTCTGGTCCCAGATAATCAGCTTCAAATCTAACATTTAGCATTCTTAGTTGAATGGATGGTATCGAGGACGATAGTTTGGAGTTGTTTCAGTTTGGATGATTTGCATAATGAGAGCTTTATTGTAGATTAGCACAGTGTTTCTCAAAGTGGGGCCTCAGAAAGTCAATGAGATTAGAAAGAAATACTATAATAAAAATATTGACTTTTAATACATTTTTTAATCTTTAATTTGTAATATTTTTTTTATCATAAAATCAAACTTACTATACAAGTTAATTGTACTCCGGTATGAACAGCACTACTTTCGAATATTACTTAAGTCAAAGTAAAAAGTAGTTATCAAAGAAATTACTTGAGTAAGAGTAAAAAAGTATTTTGTGTAAAGACTACTTAAGTACAGATGGAGAAAATGTAATGTTATGTGTAAATTGCTGTATTTTAAAAACTAGAATTGGGGGGCAAAATGATGCATGCTTACAGTAAATGATAAAGTACTTTTAATAACAATATATAGTGCTTACTATATTCACTTTTTCTCCAAATGGCATTAAAGGTTCAGCAGACAAAAAATAACGTTAAAGCAAAGCTTGTACAAGAGTACGGAAGCCGAGAGCAGACGATATCTGCATATACTTTTTCCCGATGGTTTTCTAGAGATAACGAGTAAATTTCCCAGTGGTTGTGGGAATGGATGGTTGTGGTACACATTTGAACACACCAATCATCTGCCACTAAGTAAAAGAGGAGCCATTTAAATATTAAAACGCTCAGCTCCTACAGACCATGTTCTGCGAGCACCTATTTCACATGTTTTGAACCAATCTATGTGACCCCGATTGTTCAAACATGTCACCCTCATTAGCCTGGAAATGGGGACAAGAGGGAAGGCCCTAATGGGATGCATGACGATCTCATTATGGGAGGAAGCTGCCTCACTGGAGCGTAACATCCCAGGCTGGGATGTTGGGTGTTGGTGCAGGAGGGGAGATGTTGGAGTGTTGAGACTGGGACTGCAGCACCATGAGGTCCGCCACAGAAAGCCCCCCTCTCCTGTTTTTGTTTGCCAGGCAAGCCTCCTTTGTTTAAACCCTCATTAGCAGCACTCAATAGAGAAGGTTTTGCAGAACGGGAGGCGTCGGTTTGCAGCAGCTCTCCTGGCTTCTTGCAGAGCTGATCCTCCATTACTTTGCAAAGTGACAACAGACGTCAAACAGCTCAGGACAGCATGGACCTTACAGATTATGGAGCTGCAGCCATGAGGAGGGGGAGTTATGATGATGCAGCTGCTTCAATGCACCCTGTGAGTATTGATCCAAAATCTAGAGCCAACTTCTGCTTGTTCTGAAATCACAAACAATGGTCTATACTGGTGGTTTAGACCATTGTCTAATAGCCAGATAGCCAAATAGCTCTGGCTATCTGGTTCGATAGCCAAAACTATTTAAATGTTTCCCATTTAACATTAACAGACAAGAAGCATGAATTTAATCTATTAAATTTAAACCCTTCGAAAAGGACATTCAAGTGAGACAGATGATTTTCACTAGTCATTTGTCATTAAAACTTGGTTAAATCTACAAAGAGATCTTTTTGCAAATTTATTTTTACTATTGCAAATTTAAACGACTGGACTGGGGCTTTTTCTGAACCTGTGTGCTTCGCCCAGATGGCACTGAGATTCTGCAAATACTCCTGCCGTCGGGTCTGATGGAAAACATTAAGTGGAAAAGCATTTCATGGTCACTACAGTGGAGGACCTGTGATGCTGTGGGCCTTGTCTTCAAAGTCCATGTTCTATATAGCATAACGACTTCTTAAATATTGGAACATTTACAATAAAAGTTATTTGGTCCCTCAGTAATACAGTTATCCAAAATATAACAAAAATAGTTTACCAGATATAAAATTAATCTTCTTCTTGCTGTACTGCGGTAACAAAAGATGTGCCAAATCGTGATTACTAATTAAGTAGATTACTAATTAATTTGTTAAAAACTTCCCCAAAATACTCATAAATGTTATACTGAAGTAAAACGTACAGTGTGAGATTATGTATATCTGCTATCCTTTGGAAACCATACCAAGCATTATTTTTTTATCTGTGCTATTTAGGTGGCCTTCATACAGACTCACTACTTTTGAAAGATTGTTATTAAATATATGTATGTTAACAATATTTAGATGAAGGATGGGAAAGCCACATTAAAAGATATTTTTTACTATTAAAAGATGTAGTTAGATAAAAATGATTAGAGTAGCAAAAGGACTTTAAACTTTTTTATTTTTATTTTTTAACCAACCAACAGAATGAATAAGAAAAATCTTTTACCTGGCTTTTAGTGGAACCTCCCTACCCCCCACTTTTCGTCATTTTTATTTGTTAAAAGTTATGTAATATTTCTGTAAATTAAAATTAAACTACAGTTTGCACCTCCTTCTACCTTTAGGGGGCGTAGTGAGGCACTTGACTATTTTTTCCCCTGTCTTCCCTGGGGGAGGTGATTCTTGAAGATGACTGAAAAATATTTGTATTATTAACAATACAAAAAGTATTATTAATTGTAATATTTAAAGAAAAAAGGGGAATGTTTAATTTCTCCCTTTAGTTTTACACAAGTATGCCGAAAGCTTCAAAGCTCACAGTGACGTACATTCACAGCCAGAGACGCTGCGGCAGGTGTGTGCCCGGTCACCTCAGCCCCTTCATGTCCTTCACTTTGCCCCGCATGTGGCAGGGGGGCCCGGGTTGCAGACAGAGACCCTTTTATTTAGAATTCCAGTTCCTGTTTGTTTGTGTTTTGCTGTGTTTTCCTTCAGCGTCTATTATGCTTCACCTAATTACTCAGTCCAGCAATTAGAGCACAAAAGCAGCCAGGATGAAAACGCTTCTTGTTTTGTATTAAACACACACAAACAAAAGCTCAAACTTGTGTTTGAGTCTGTTAGGAAAAACTAAAGCATGGTGAAAACCTTTATTTTACTGACTGTGTCATTACTCTTAATTTAAACCTTGCGTTTAAATTAAGAGTAGTACTTAAGAGTAGTAAAAATACTACTGGAGCAACTTGGTAATATATATACTGTATATACCAAGTTGTCTTGGTAAAAGTGGCTTGCATAAAAGTGGACTTTTTCCAAAAGGCATCAGTTGCCAGAAAGCTAATATTTACTGTTTTAATGTTGGTGACACTTATTCTAAATATGATTTAGAAAAAAAGATAAATGCCAACTATAGGAGTTTTGTTGTAGTTTTAAAAGTCATTGTTTCTGTTTTTAGGTATTGAAATAAAGAAAAACCTGGAACTTATTAAAAATACCATAGATGTATTTTCTCCCATGGAATGTTGAGATTGTGGAAAATGATACAAATATAAAAGAGGATCTAAAAAGCATCCTCTGTGGTGGAAATTCAGTGCAGTTATTCCATGGGAAAATCGAAAGTAATTAAAAAACTTTGTTTGTTATTTGTCTTTGTTATTATATCTGTATTCAAAAACATTAGTTGGTTTTTTCTAATTTTTAATCAAAAGCCATTGTAGACAGTCTAAAGAGCCACTTGTGGCTCTGGAGTCTCAGCTTGCAGATTCCAACTCTAGTTTATCATGTAGATTTTTTAAAACTCATATTAAAAGAGAGAAAACATCTTATTTTATTTAGAATATTTTCATGTATATTTTCATTTTATGATCAAATCATAAAATTGATCATAAAATCAATTTTATGATCAATACAATTGATCATAAAGTTTATTGATCAATAAAATTGATCAATTTTATTGATCAATCTTATTGATCAATTTAATCCATCTCTAGTCTTAGTCAGTGAAACATTTTCATCCAGAATCTTTATTAGGAAGTCACCAAAGTCTTTTCCTGTCATAAAGCTGCAATGCCTAAATTAACCTTTAACCTCTCTTTCTTCTTCAGCACTTCAGACATTTGGCTCAGAGGCGGCGTTCTGCTCCGTCCCTGGTTTTTGGGAAGGCCCTTGGGATGCCATGGTCTCCTATCAGGTGCGAATCATTTATCTGAAGCCATTGCTACACGTAAACACGTGAAGGTTCATTCACACACATGAACTAAGCTTTTAAACTTCAGATAACGATAGAGTCTCCCTTGATTTGTGCTGCTGCTGGTTCTCACGGGTATCTTACATGTTGTAACGGTGGAAGTGTTGAATTGAAAGCTGAACTACAGTTGATAATAAAGATAAATAAGAGAAGCTAGGTTTCTAAAAAAAAAACTATCAATATATTCAAAAGCTAAACTAAAGGTAAAACCACCTGCTATTCTTACTAATTCTATTATTAGGAAAGTTTCAAATGCCAACATATGTGACCACATTTTCTTGTCAGATGTTTTTACCAACGAACCTTAATCTTCCATCTAATACTGATTCATAAAAGGAAACTGGTCAAAACAGCTTGAACTTAATGGAGCAGTTGATGAAAGGCATTTATTTCCGATGTATTTACAAAAACATATTTTCTGTAGTTTCCTTCTGAAGTTCCTGCGCAGGTCAAAATCACAAAACAGCTGCAATTATTGGCACAAACTAATACTTTTAAAACCAAATATAAATGGTGGGGAAAGTCAGTCAAATGATATATTACACTGAAATATGTACAAATAATATTTTCTCAAACTGCTATCTGTTTTGTGAAGATTATTGGTCAGAATTTCCTAAAATAATCCCAGGGAATGATGCTGCCAGCGCTGTACTTCAAAGTTGGTGACGCTTCTCCTGTTTTCCTCCAAATGTTACAATAGTTTTTATGGAGAAACACTTAAATTTTGGTTTCAGACCACAAGACATGTCTTTAGAAGTTAATGTTTGCAAACCTCAAGCTGCCTTTCTATGTTTCCTGTGTAGTCATGTCCTTTCAGTCCATGAAGATACAGCACTTAGTTTGTTATGATGTTAGACAAGAAAGAAAGATTCTAAAAATGTTTCTGTTAATATTTCTCCAAAATGAATTGGCCATATGTCCAAAAATATTAACATTGTTACAAGAACAACACAAAACACTACACATCAAACATGCATATTTTTAATTTGCATGTTTGAAGAGCATATTGTGATCCTTTAGCCCAGTAATAAGAACCGTTCTCTAGTTTGGGTGTCAGATTTCAGAAAGCAGAACTGGCTTAAAACTTTGAGACCAACGAGAGTCAGAGACGATTAACTGTTTTTTCTTATTTATCTAAATGATTCATTCTGTGCTGATGATATGCAGAAGTATCTCTGAAGTGTGGTGATCTTAAAATATAACTACTCGACACTAATGCTTAGAATACGTTTTACTTATTTATTTTTTCGTAACTAAAAGAAGCAAAAACCATGCATCAGTTTCTGTCCATATTACAATTGCATGCTACATTTTCTTGATTTATCATGTAAAAACAATTTAATAAAAGGTCCTGGTTGCAATCTAAAAAAAAATGTGAGAAAGTTTAAAGGTTATGAGTACTTTTTGAAGGTACTCTACTTCTTCACAAGCAGGTTTCTGTTTGACTCATCTGTGTTTGCTTCCTGTTTGCATTTGTTTATTATCTCTGTTTTTTTGTTGTTGCTTCATGGTTTGTTTTGTACTTAATTGCATTTTTAGTGTCACAGAAGTAAGCATTTGCTTACATTATAAGAAACTTGACATGGAGTGATTGAATACAATGCAGTGTTACACAATGTAGGATTGTTTACTAAACATGAGTAATAAAGCTGCCAAATATCTGCATGTTTCTCAAAATCAAACACACACAATCGATTTGAAAGCCTAATTTGTACTTTCAGTAAGACACATTTTCCTTTTAATAGTGTTAGAATACTACAAAAACATAAAAATGTTAGACCCCAGATCCCCACACAAACAGGTGGCAGCACTCAATCTGAAAGTCGCACCTAAAGCAGAGCAAACAGAGAAAGAAGCACACTTCCTGTCCCCCTGAACCCACCATGTGTGACACCTGCGACTTGCCACCATGTTTACCACTCTGTGCGCCCAGGCCGGCCTCAAACACAGATGTCCCCCGAGGGGTTTTACCCACAAACGTTTTGACACAATACCCTTAAAATACTCTTAAACTTTCCTCTCCGCCATTTTTATGTATTGACAGGATTTGAGTGATTTAACAACATTTGTTTGTTACGGTTTCAGTTCGAGCTTGGATTTCTATGATTCAAGCCCGTTGAATGTGGCAAACAATTACAGTAATTCTTAGAAAAACACCTGTAAATTATTATAAATTTTTTTTGTACATAAAAGTTTCCTGAAGAAGTATATAGTTTAGATGTCAAACTCATTTCCTTTTGGGCAATATAAAGATCACAAATCTCCTCAAAGGACCAGTTTTGGTAGAAAATATTGACAAAACTACAAAATAAACAAACTTTTCGAATATTAATGAATAACTATCTCTGCATTCGATGAGCTCCTTTTAAAGTTAAGTAATATTTTCACATATGTAATGTAGCATTATACAGATAAAACTTCTTTGATTTGATTGATAAAACAATATTTAAGACACAATTGTTTTTTGGAAGGTTCTAAGTATGTAGCCTTTTCAAGTCTGGAGGGCCACAAAAACTGTCTCTACAGATCCCCTAAAATGAAATTAAAGCTTTAGTTTTATGTTATGAAATATGTTTAACTACTGTATCTTGCTTTTAATGTTTTGATAGAAGAGTAAAAGCCAAAAAAATCCACCATGACACCTTCTACCTACTTTAAATTTAGTTAAGTCACACATGTGGGCTCTGTATCGACCCATCTTGTTTATCAAACGTTTAACCTTTCCAAGCCGTCATCATCAGGGGGCTGCGCGGAGACCCCCACAGTGGTGGGTGACTTCTTCAAAGCAAAGGAGACAAATGTCAGACACAACCCACCCTCACAAAACCAGCCAGTCAGTGCTCGACATTGCATTCATTACATTCGACATCATGGAGGGGGCGGGCTGTGGGTGTTAGTTTCACTCTGGTGGGTATGCCTCTGACGTACACATGCTGAGGTTAGAAGAGGTTTTTATTCTTCCTTTATTTATTACTCTACAATGTTACAAGTGGAAAGCACTGTCTATAGCATAAAATGAAGCTATAAATTACAATTTTATATCTAAATAATAATTAAAAAGCTTTATCCACAAGACAAAGAAATGTGTGAAAAATTATGACCTCATTTTAATTTTTTGTTTTCCAATTCAACCTCAAAAAGCGAGCCAAGCTGCAGCAAAGCCAGCATCATATTGATAAAACCACAGATATTAGATCATGCTCAAAGTTCTCTTTGCTTTTCTTTTTTTATGTTGTTTATTTTAGAGTGCCAGAAAAACTCACACTGTTTTATTTGTCTGCTTGTTATGAGTCATCGATTGTAGGCCACAGAGAAAACGCAGGGAAACCACCTCCGGGGAAGCGATTTGAATTTCTGCTCCCCAAGAGGCAGTGGGATGAGCGAACACCAAAGCTGGTTTCACACTCACTCAACACAAACCAGTTTGATCTCAGCTTCGACTAGCTTAGACACAAACATCAACAAAAGTGACTTTCCTGGATTTGGTTAATCACTTAAGTCAACTTTTCCATAATAAACATGATCAATTTGTTTATCATCCTTGACAATCTTTTTCACGTGTTTATTGGAAAATGGCTGCTAGTTTTGCCACACAGAGGGAAAATGAACCCCTTTGAAGTTTAGCTGCACCTTTGTGTGGTGCTTCCTGATACCTTTCTTCAGAGTCCTTTCTTCCCTGAGTGGGCAGTTTAGTTTTAATGTACACAAACAACTTGATCTATGTGAATTAGAACGTCATTAAAAAGTTTATTTCAGTAACTCGACTCAAAAAAAAAGAACTGCATCCAATAGAGTAACTCTACACAGAGTGACATATTTCAAGCATTTCTGGTCATTTTGATGTTTATGGATTACAGCCAAGAATAAATACAAAGCTCAGTTTTATGGAAAACTTTATAAGACCAATAAAAAAACAAAACTATTTTTATGTAAAAATTTCAACCTATTGAAAAGCACGTGCTTGCAGTTTTTGGTCTGTGTTCCTTTTCCATAAATTACTGCTTTGGTGCGGTGTGTCTTGTGTATATTTTCTGTGGAATTTAGGTCAGATGAGTCAGGTCGCTAACAAAGTATAGTATCACCATGGCCTTTAAAGTGAGTATTGTTGTGTGGGCAGATGCCAAGACCTGCTGAAAAACTGCTGATTTCCAAAAATAAAATCCAAAATTTACCTGAAAAGAGGACTTTGGACCACAGAGCAATTACACTTTTTCTCCTCAGTTCATGTAAGTCGCTTCTAACGTTGTCTCTCATTCAGTCTAGTCTGCATGAATCTCTCACAAACTCTTGAATAAGCATTGCTGCAGGACTCAAAGGATGCCACTTTACGTGCTGATATGCAATTTTTCTTCCACTTAACTTTCCCATGATATTCTTGGGTACACGGCAATAAACACTTAAAGTCAGCACACTGAATGTAACAGAAAGTTATCTTTTTAAGTTGAATTTCAGTAAAGTAGTAGTAGTAGAGTACGTTGTTGGATTGAATTACTAAACTTTTTAATGATCTCTTAAAGCATCGAGTGAACTGACTTTTATTAGGATGTGTCTCTAACTCCCCACAACAAATTAAAGTTTGCCCTCATCTGTTTCTGCTCAGACACCCGGTGAGGAAGTTGAAATATTTTGAAGTGCCTTTGAAACATGAGTGCTGTACGTGTCTGGCACCATAAAAAGGATAAAAGCTTGTATATAAAGAACATAGCTGTATTAACAGTCTGTTTCACACCTTTGCTTTAAAAGCCTGAGTTTCAAAACAGCAAAACGTTTTTTTATACCTTACAACTTTAGGTAAAGCACAACCACAAGAACATTTTTCAAAATTATAAAAATGAACGACTATCACACTCAACATTTGAATGCTCATAGCAGAATAGCAACCTAAAATTAAGCTGCTGATTTTACCTTATAAGTCCCAACTATAATCCGTTCAGCATTTTGCGGCCATATAAACTAAGTGAGCTGCCTATCACTACCGTTCTACAGTATTTAAAGACTCCGCTGTGGATTTGTACCACCTACAGAGCTGTGAAAAGTATTTGACACTTTATAGCTTTATTGTATGTTTGCTTTTTTGTTTCACTTACATGTTCCAGGTCATAAAACATATATTGTTAGGCAGAGATAACCTGAATTGTTGCAAGTTATCTGGGTCCTGAAACAGCAAAGCTGCCCCAGAACATCATAATGGCGTTATAACAACTGTTGGTGTTACTTTTTTTTTTGGTCAACTCCAAATGCAAAGGGTGTTTAACAAAGACAAATGTAATGTCCTACCTTTTTCTTTCCATTAAACAGAATCATTTCTCAGAAGTTTGAGTATCATCACAATATATTTTAGCCTTTGTTAAGATTAGTTTGCTATAGTGTGACATTGAAGTAAAACAGAAGTAGACTGTAAGGGGGCTTTTTTCACAGAGGAGCTATTTGGGTGCAGTGTTAGCATTATAGTTAGCTAAGCTAACTGTTTCAATCTTTATGAGTTCAAACTATTTGAAACTGTTGCAAATGTTGCATAAAATACTAATTTGTGTTGTACAGAAAAACTACAATTTCAATCTGTGTGACATTTTAAAATAAAATGTAAAGAATAAAGCCAAAAATGTTAGCATATCTGCTTGTTAGCCTGTTAGCTTATTGTCCTATCAGTCACTTTTCTTATGATGTTTTCCTAAGAGAGCAATAAGGTTTTTCAAAGCATCAGCGTAATAATTTACATGACCTCTGGTATTTAATATGAATGCCTTTATATAAATAGAGAATAATTAAGTCACTTAAAATGTTAGTTATATGTCATTAGTGTGAATGTAGGTCTTTTTATATTTTTGTTCTGTTTTATAAAGGGAAGAGTTTTATACAACACTTCAAATAAAAAGAACCATATACGATTATCCTGCGACTGAATACATGAATCATTTACAATTAAATTATGAAAAGTTTTAATGCTAATAATGTTCAATTCCAGTATTGTTCTTCAAATTCTCTATAACCAGAACTATCTACAGTATATGACTATTTGAGGTTTTTACTACTCTAGCTCAATGAGAACGAAACAGCAATCAAAAACAAACCAACAATAATAAAATATAGAAAGCAGGAAGTGTCCACAACTTGCCTGGATTTACCCTTTTTACACTTGCTGTTTCAAACTGATACTAACTCAGACCATCTGCTTTGTTTTTCTAACAATGACCTTTGCAAATGTATTAATTTGAATATGGTGATTTCCCAGCAGCTTAAGGATTTGAAATTCTCTTCCCATTAAAGGCAGGATATAGAAAACAGCCTTCATTCTTCTGGAGTCTGTTTGGCCTGGTGAGGCTGAGAATCACTCATGTTTTGGTGTGTGTCCTCTGGCTCAGGGAAGAGGCTCCCTGCTGGGTGTCTGTTGAACAGAGTCCGTTTGTCCTGGGTTTGACCAGCGAGAATGGTGAACTGCTGTTGGACGAATGTGCCCAAGTCACTGAGGGGACGAAGACTAAGGAGCGACACCTGTTTCTTTTCACTGATGTCCTCATCTTCGCAAAACTAAAGTAAGTTTTTCCTACATTCCTATGAATATAGCGTTTGGATTAATCTGGAACATCAAGTTGAGTGGAGTTGATTTATAGGCTTATAGAGTTTTTTCTTCTTCTTTTATTTGAAGGGCTTTCTGTTGAAAATGCCACGTGTTTGTTACAGAGTAAAATGGGGAAGTAGAAACAAACTGTGTATTTTTGAACTGCATGCTTGGAGTGTTGGGGAATCTCCCAGCAACGCAGCCCAGTCGAACGTAGTCACTCTGACTTTACAATAATAGAAAAAGAAAGCAGGGTGCTTCCCTGTGAGAGAAGTTATTAGATGGGGAAATCAAAGGTATTCCCTTAAAAAATTTGTTTTTCTCAGATACCTATTTCAAACCATAAGTAACTTTTATCTGCTTTTAATTTAAGTCAAAGTGCCGATACAGATACCACATAAATTAACTCTAGTAAAAAGTCTCATCTTGCTTTTCTAACCCACAGAACTACTGTACTTAAAAAAAAATCTTAATAACTATCACTGTACTTTGTCTCACAGCTCAGATCCGATCTGTTTGTAAAAGTCGGTGGAAGTTTTATAGCTTTTGAGTGGGAGGATTTTCACAGTCATCTCTGTACCACAACCTACCCACTGTTCCTGTAGGTATACACAGCTGGGACAACAACACGCCACTGTAAACCTGTTCATGAGCACCAATTACTTCCACAGATGACTTTATACATCATTACTCAGTTTTCATATTTTTTTTTGGAGAGACTGCCAGTTGTTTGGTCACGTGAAAACAATTGTTTACAGTGTCTGGCTTTCGACGCTTTACTTTCAAATTTTTCGATGATTACTTTAGTTTGGGGATAAGATGGTCGGAAAACAGCTTTGGATCATTGACTATTAAAGTTGAAGATGGCGAAACCAATTGGAAAACTGTACAAAATCTTTACAAAATAGTCTTTCACATTGTAATAACCTTGGTCAGCTTTTTGTTTATATACCACTGAGAATTTCTACCTACACACACAATCACATACGGCTATGGAAAAAAATGAAGTGAACTGCAGTGAACCCCATTGAAAAACCTCATGGTTATTCCACCAAATATTGATGTCTGAACTCTTCCTGAGTTTAAACATTGGTATTGTTGTTTCTAAATGAATATGAATTTGTTTTCTTTGCATTATTCGAGGTCTGAAAGCACTGCATCTTTTTCATTATTTTGACCATTTCTCATTTTCTGCAAATAAATAAACATTTTTTACTTGGAATTTCAGAGACATGTTGTCATAGTTCATAGAATAAAAGAACAATGTTCATTTTACTCAAATATATACATATAAATAGTAAAATCAGAGAAACTCACATTATTAAGTGGTCTCTAATTTTTTTCCAGAGCTTTATGTATGTAGAAAATTTGGTTTCAAATGGGATTTTTAAAAAAATTATAGAAATGTTAATTGCTTATATAGGTTTGATGCTGGTCAAGACAGAATAAAATATATATATTTGCCATGTAAGGGTGCATCATTCACACCAATCCTGTTTAGTTCACTTTAATCAAACTCTGGCTCGTTTCTCTAGAAAGTCCAGTTCGTTTGGGGAGGTGTGAATGTGTAATCGAACTCTGATCTCTGGTCCACCTACAAATCTAGGTCTTGGTTCAGTTGGTATGTGAATGCAAAGTGGACTGGAGACCGCTCCAAAAGCGGGAAGTGAACTATAGTGCAGGACATTCTAGTTAAATCTAACCAAAACAAGCATGTGAGTCTAGACCCAAAGGGAGAAATGGCTCATGGTCTTATGGATGCGGTTTTGTTGGGTGTTTCACTCAACTATCAGCCTTTTAGAGCACAGGTAGTGAACTGTACTTACAGAGAAATTCATTGAAATGTCAATGAATACTAAGAACAAATGTAATCTAAACCATCATTTCTCTGTCTCAACAGTGAATGATAAACAGTGAATGGTTTTGAAAGTAAACCTCTTTAAAACACTCTTCAACAACAAAACTCTTCAAAACAAAACTATTTTCTCATCATTTTGTTTACAAAGTCTAAAAGAAAAGTCAATAAATAAGATAGAAATTTATGGAACTGAGACTTGCACTGCGTGGATGCCAAAAACAGGCATAAATAGAAATCAGAAAAACGATTTAGCTCTCCTATTGCTTCTCGTTTCTGTTCTGCTGAAACAGGTCAACAGCCAGCTACCGCCTAAAGCAAAGAGTGAACCTGGAGGACGTTTGGCTTTGTGACTTTGAGGAGGAAGAGGAAGAAGAGGAGGACGACAGTGGGACAGCGGGGGACGTTGATCCCAGGCTGACTCTTGTCCTGGCTTGGGCTCTCACTTTTTGTCTCGTGTGTTTTCGGTGAGATTTCAAACACAGCACTTGACTCACATACAAACAACTGCATGTAACCTGATTGATTCACAAGTGTCTCAAGCAGGATCATGCATTTGTGTAGCAATGAGTATCTTCATGTGATCATTACTTCATCCATGCAGTTTTCACCACTTTTTAAGCAAGCAAGAATAATGAACACCTGTTTATTCTTTCTTTTAAAGTGAAAGGATATTTGGTTTTTAAAACTTTTTCCTGAAAAGTGTGATCTGTTGTGGTGTGTTCACACCAAACGCGTTTCGTGTGTCAGGCATGTCTGGTTTATATTCAAAGTCTATTTGAAGGTGCATCAAGGGCGCGTAAGACACGCAAGATGCGTCAAAATTGCTCTGGTTGTTGTTTTCTGTTACCGGCCAGTTTGTCAGACGTTCAAAACGCTCCCAAGGCTTCAAGTCGTGCCACACTGGTCACTCGAAACGCACCACAATGGACCTTCGACGCGCCTCCATATTAGACTTTGAATGTAGACCAGAGATGCCTGTCGCGTGAAACAGGTTTGGTGTGAACGCACCATTTGGATATGTCTATTCTACTCCAGCTTTGAACATCTAGATTGACATTTTACCCATTAGTTTTAGCAGAATAACTCAAGTTAAGACAGAATGGATGGAGGCCACACATTCTCAATTGGATTTAATTCTTGACTTTGACTAGAATTAGACTTACCATACAGAAACCACTTTGTACTTTCTTGTTGGTTGTGCAGGTGTGTTTGTGACAAAATATGAAAGTGTGAAATGGGAATGAAAGCCTTTGAAATTTGGTGTAAACATTTTTTTTTCCTCAAAATGTCTGAATGCAAGTCTTTAACCGAGAACATGTGCATGTATTCAGTAGTAGAATGGTCATATGATGTGTGACCTTTCGGAAAATGAGGAAGTACCAAAAAGAAAGTTGGCCCTGGAGCATCACAAGACAAAACTCCACAAAAAAATAGGAAGTTTGGACATCGCCGCAAAGCACGTCTCTGCGTGAGGGAATTAACTGCAGAGGCTGGCAAGAAATGCAGGCCTTTACTGTAAGGATGAAGTGCAGGAGAAACTTTGCTCATTCTTTGTAGTCAAGACTTTGTGATTGGCTAAAAGGGAATGAAAGTGTATTTTTCCCTGCTGTGAATTTCTGATCACTATAGCGGCACCAGATGACAAATTGCTCATTTGTGGTGCTTAGTGACTCCCACGTTTCTCACAAAGTCATCACAATCGAACACTGGGACTGTGTTTTTCACCCATTTATGTATTCCAAGAAACTGATTAATACCCAAGTGGGTTTTGAGTTGTTGTGTTTAAAGATGAGAGCCCTTCTCTTTTTGTCTGACTGGACTTGAGTTATGATTCACTGTGTGAAGGTTTCACATTCACTTCGAGTTGGAGCCTTAGATAAACAGTGTGTTGGCATTTTAACAGACAAACGCGAGTGCCGGCTGGTATATCTGATGTTTTAATGCCGGAGCCTCGCAGGTGAGCAAGTAGACACGCATATTTGGGTCGCCGTCCTGTTTCCACTGGTGGACACAAAGCCACCGCAGCGCTGTACGTCTATGAGGAAGTGGAAGGTGTCTGAATGGGGCATGCCGTGACGCTGCTTCCTCTTCCCATGACTGAGATACACTTTCCACCAGAGTTGTTAAAAGACACAGTGGGTGCGCGGCTCGTCTCATTCCTCCCACTGTCAGCAGAGAAGCGTGTTGGAGTCGCTCTGTGGATTTAGTAACTCATACCATGCTGTTTTCTCGCCCACAGCTCGCCTGAGGTGAAAGAACGCTGGTCAGATACTCTTCACAGGTGAGGTCAATATTTAATCCTTTTTACCAAATTTACATATCTTGCATATTTTCTGACTACTGGTGCAGCTAAATGTTAAGATCAGATGTTGAGTTGAAGCTAAAAATTAATTCATCAAATTCCTGAATGAAGGTTTTGGTTATTATAAACAAAGAAACTCATAAGGATTCACTGATTAGACTCTAACACCAAGCTTTAATTTTCAATTTTAAAGAATATATATAAAAGAGTTTAGAGCAGATCTTGATGGAAACATGCAGCATTTTGAACAATTTTTATATTTATCGCCATTGCAGAAAAATTAGAGACGCAAAAACGAGGACTGGTTGTGCTTCTTCCTCACCCCCGGACGTCCTCATGAAGGTGTTGAGTGGCAGCATCGTTGTAAGTCTACAATGCCACGTTAAACTGGAAAAAATTCAAGCTTGCTGTTACACAATTACACTTCTCCTAACGTCTGTCTTTTGGTTACAGACTAAAACTCTAACAGGAGGTGGCATGGAGCAAATAATTGTGCTTACACCGGAGGTAGGTCAAAAGATAAACTTATTGTGATCAACATGTGTTTTTTTTTGTGTAAATATATGTATATCTATATATCATGCAAGTGTAGATATGTGCAGGATGTACAGTAGAACTTGAGATTGTTGCAAAAATCTGATAATGAGATGGGAGGTGACTGCTTATGCCTCTGGTTACATAACCTGCGATCATTCACTTTGGACATGTTGCTAAGTGCTATGTGGTTTAAAATAGAAAAAAGACCCATATTCTTCTGCTTTTGCTCTTGCATGCTCATGTTCCTCTTCCATGTTCATCACCACATCTCTTTTCCTTTATTATGTTGCCAGGGCGATGCGAAGAACTGCGTTTTGTCAAAACAGTTGAACAATCAAGAGGAGCGACTGACACAGTCCTCTGGTGAGTTTGAACAAGTTTTGCACACGTCTTCCTCTGTCTCTCTCTCTCTCTCGCGGTGGATATGGTGCAGGTCTTTGCCACCGTGCACAGGGGGAGGGCCCATTAGGTTTGAAAAATTAACCGCAGAGTCGAAAAAAAGAAAATCGAGTGCCTGCTTAGGTTGAACAAGTGAACAAAACAAACTTTTGTTTTCACTGCATTTGACTCAGTCATGTGATGTGTTACCAGATTATGCTAACAGTGCATTTGTCGTCTTCAGAAACCAAATGGAACCTGGTGAGGAACAGGATGAAGCTCAGGAGGACTTCCAGCAAGGCATGCCACGCAAATAAAGGCACCAAGAATCAGCTGTTTGGGCAGCCACTTAGCAACATCTGCCCAGATGACTACTCGCTTCCCAAACCCATCACAGTAAGTTTATTTTGAAATGTTGAACCTAAAAGGAAATGCCAAAATCTTTTATCCCATGTTTCTGAACAGCAAACATCTACTTAGCTGCATGTTTATTCACTGCATCTTGCTCCCATCAGGACCTGCTGCTGCTGCTGAAGAAGAGGGGCCCGTCTGCGGAGGGAGTGTTTCGGAAGCCGTGCAACACGCGGCTCATGAAGGACCTCAGGGAGCAGCTGGATAACGGCACAGATGTGGACCTTGAGGGTCAGCAGGTCCATCTGCTGGTCGGACTCCTCAAAGTGAGTAACAGAACACACTGGCATTCTTAAGATTAAATTGCCTTTTTTTACAACTAGAAATATCATTGGTTTGCAAAAAACCCACATTGTTACAACAGTTTATCGCACCAGCTGCTACCTGTTTTCCACCATAGCTGCCTTAAACACTAAAGAAACCATCTGTACTATGAAGGATCTTAAACCATCATAGAAATGTTTTTTTTTATTCCTGCAGCTCATCCCTATTTTTATTTATTTATTTATTTATTTTTGCAGTGTTTCCTGAAGGAACTTCCCCACAGCCTGCTCAGGTCTGACCTTTACAACAGGTGGACAGCAGCTCTGGACCATGAAGACACCGAGCAGCGAACTCTGGAAATCAGAAAGTGAGTAAATCTACACCCACTCCCACCTGGTCTTCCCAGAGACATTTTTAGCACCTGCATCATCTTTTCAGGGGAAGATGTGGTATTTATATGTGGAAGGACATCTTTTGTGTTTTTTTTTATTTTTATCAATGCTTATGCGGTTAACAGCAGACAAGGGTTTTTCTGAGTGGAGTTTTTTTCTGCAGAATATCCCCACTGTCCTCCATCTGTAGGCCGTACAAAAGCCACTTCTTCTTTCTGATTCTGATCAGTTTAAAAAAGGGAACAAACTCTAAGCAAGTTGAAGACCGCCAAACTTATCTCCTTCCTGTTCTTTTTCTCTTCCTTCCTCCGCTGCCAGGGTACTCGATGATCTTCCGGGGCCCAACAAACTCCTCCTGCAGTACCTGGTCTGCCTCTTCCACTGCATCCTAGAGAGCTCAGACATCAACAAAATGGACGCCTCCAATCTGGCGGTGTGCATTGGCCCCACCTTGCTGCAGCTGGATGGCACGCCACTGGACGGGCAGAGGGAAAAGATGCAGAAGGTAGAAACTCTTGAGATGAATGTGCTCTCTCACTTTTTCTGCTTTGAAGCTTTGTGGTTAGCTGTGCAGAAAACCTCATGAGTTTTCACAAGCCAGATCACACTTGCAGGGACTCTTACCTCTAGATTATGGTGTAGGAATGAAATTACGTTCTATCTGGCTTGTTTTACATTTTTTTTTCTTTTTTTTCCTGCAGGCCACAGAACTTACTCAGTTCCTGATTGAGAACTGCATGATTCTTGGAGAAAATATTCCATGCTTGCTGGATACAGATGAAGGTAATTAAAGACTAACTCATAATTAGAGTCCAAAGCGTGGCCTTTGAAATAATTTTTTTTGGCAACAAAATATAAAACAATTGTTGACTCAGAAAATTGGGAAATTCTGTTTTTCCTTTAACAGTGAAGCCATTTTCATGTTTTTAATCTTTAATTATATACATATTTTATAAACAATTGGGGAAAAAGGAAAAACAAATCAAATAAACAAACTTTTGCATTTTAAATTTAATGAATTTTGTGGCCACCATTAGTTTAAATTTACCAGTTTTGGCCCCAGTGGCATGACGTTTGGACACATTTTCTCTAGAGACTAAACCAACACATGCACTTTATCTATTTATGTTAACTGTGTCTCTTTCCCACCATGTAGACTCCCTTTCCTCAGTCCACCATGACTCTGCGTACGACAGCACTGACCCGGATGGCGATGGAGAGGTGGGAGAGAAGAGAAGCTCCATAGATGGAGGCCGTGGCTCGTCTTCTTCGTATTCATCCCTCAGTCCCAGCATAACCACCTCGTCCTGGCAATCCGACGCCGCCTTCGACAACAAGGCTCCCTTCAACCGCCGCTGCTCCGAACCCATCCTCCTCCTCCCGGAGAATCTGGAGAACCTGTGCAGCCACGCCAGGAGCCACGACGACTGCTACATGCAGCGGGACGACTTCGACGGCCAGCCGCTGAAAAAGCAGATCTCAGACGACTCCTTCTTGCTGAAAAGCCGTGGTGGAGCCAGCTCGGTTTTGTCTTTCCCCAAGCTGAGCTGCAGCTCCAACATGGATCTGCTGCCCTACATGGGCAAGGACTGCTCCTGTTCTTCCCTGGAAAGTACCGCCTCGAACCAATCCGAGAGCTCCGTCTTCACCAGTTCCCCCACGGGCTCGCCAAGGTGTTCCAAGAAAGACAACAGTCAACCTTTGGTGACGACGAATGGCAAACTGGACGTTCCCAGGCCGATTTCAGAGGAGAAGAGGAGATCGCAGTCCATGAGGGTGGCCTCTAAGGTCCTGATGAGAACCAGGAGCTTGGGTGCCTTCAGCAGAAACAGCCTAAAGAAGGACGCTCAGAAGGAAAATTCCTTCCCAGAGACTCTTCAGGAGGATTCGCAGAGTGAAGCAGATCCCTCCGCCGACGTTCTGTCCGCCATCGAAGTGTTCAAGCAGGTGGACAGCAGGCTTCCCTCCAGACCTCCATCATATGAGCAGGCTGTGCAGAACATTGCACCCCCTCCGCATTATGGCTCCATGACCGTACAGGATGCCATAACGAGGTCCCGCCCTTCCTCTATGAACTATGACCTTCCAGTCAGAGAGTACTTATACAACCAGGACTGCTTCTCTCAAATGGCACAGGACACAGTCGTGGAGCAGCGGCAGCCGTTTCGCCAGAGAGCGATGTCCGAGTCGGTGTCCAAAGGCCAGCATGAGATGGTGTCCCGGAGGTGCGTCCAGCCAGTGTTCGAGGAATTTTCGTATGCAAAGGAGTCTTATGTTTGAAAATACTAAAAAAGTTCCTCTAAAGTAGAAATAATTTAGTTGAAATTGAGTGAAGCTAAAGCAAAGAGTTAATTTCTTTCTGTCCCAGATTTAGTCACAGTTTTTGTATAGTTGGACTTCCAATGATGGCAGCATGTTTGGAACTGTTCTATGCATTGTAAATATGCTTGCAGCTGTTTTTGTACAGAAAAGTTTATTTTTCATCTTTTTGTTTAAATGAATGTCAGTGATGTGCCTAATGTGAAGATGCACATCCTCAGTAGTACTATTAAAGTACAAATATTACATTATATGTAGTTACCATGATAGATATCTAGTCTATCACCAAGAAGCTATGAACACAGTTGTCTGTGGACGAAATATGCTATGAGTTTCTATGTTTCGTGTGTTTTATGTGCAACATATGACATCGAGCACAGTTCATTTTTCTTTCTTGTTTTGCTTTTTGTGAATGCACTTCACTTTTCACGGTCTTCCTCTCCCACTACACTAAAGCACTTTTAATTACGACTAGTTATGCTTTCCCTATTTGTATGCTAAATTGTAAATAGATTTACACACCAGCAGATACAAATGTTTGCTATCTGTAAAACCCAAATAATATAAATGGTTCTAGATGACTATGTGAGAAAATAAAATAAAAATAAAATATGAAAAATAAAGTAAGTCTTGGCTGTCTTTTTAAGAGCTCTTTTTGTAAGTCTTTGATTGAAATAAACGGAGTCCTCAATTGTTGCATCCTAAGCTCATTAGCAGCAGAATTAATGAGAAAACAGAGCAAATAACTTGCTGGGCTCCACTTCCTTTTACTCGATGTGTTGCATAATAACAGCAGCCAACCTTATTGAGAGAACAGCATGTTCTGTCAGACGCCGCATGCTAAAACTGATAGAAACCAGACAGCGTCACATGGACGGATTTGGTTTTTCTGCGAATTGCTGTTCCTCTTCTCTGTGACGGTGCGATGGGCTGATGCCACCGCTTCTTCCTTCCTTTCTAAAACATTTTACACAACTTTCTTCCTTATGAAGTTGATTTAATTCATTGCATTGTTGCATCTGATTGAGAAAGAGCAGGCCTTTGAAAACGGTTTAACCTGGGTGTTAAAATAACAAACTAGTACATAAAATATTCGATAATAATTGAAAGAGGAAGATCTTTCAACATATTACGCATCGTAAAAGTCAAACATTGCCAAGTAAATTCACACAATCTTCATCTTAGACCTTCATTTAACATGTTTGATCACACTTTGAATTTGAGAAAACCAATGTACTGTAGACAGAAACTAGAGATCTTGTTTTAAGAAATGATAAATGCCACTGGAAAAAGCATCATGAGTTGCAGCATTGACAACGGAAGTCATTACAAGTTTAAAACAATCCTCAGAAAGGTCACAATATGAATCATATGTCTCTATTTAAACATGCACACCTGAATTATTAAAAAGCAAACATGAAAAGTCTTAAGTCAACATGTTTGTGCATCTGCGATGAATCTTGATGATCTTCGCCACAAATAACTTGTGGTTAGATAATGGACTGTTTCCAAACTCTAAACATCGACAATAATGGTTCACATGATGCTAGAGATTCAGACAGACAAAACAAACTCATAAAATATTTCACATGAGAAAACATCTGTAGAGATTGCAGAAACTACTCAAATTGGGTTAAGAGCTGTCCAATGCATTATTAAAAACTGGAAGGATTGTGAGGACCCATCGTCTTTCAGGAGGAAATGTGGCCGGAAGAAAATTCAGAATGATTGTGCTTTGTGACTATTTAAATAACAGGGAAGAAAGGCTTTAATTTAAGCATAAAGATTGGACTCTGGAGCAATGGAAAAAGGTCATGCGGTCTGATGAGTGCAGATTTACCCAGAGTTCCAGGGTAAGAAGAGAGGTGGGTGAAGTGACTACCCATCATGCCTAGTGAGGGCTGATCAGGGGTTGCTGTAGTTGGTCAGGTCTCGGTTCAGCAACAATACGTGTTCAAGAATGAGGTCAGCTCGCTATCAACATACTCAATGACCCTGATGACACAGGCAAATCCCAAGATGACGATGCCAGAATTCATCACGCTCAAATTATAAACAAGTGATTCAGGGAGCATGAGACATAATTTTCATACATGGATCAGTCACCATAGAGTCCAGACCTTAACTCCATTAAGAATCGTTGGAATATGCTGGAGAAGGCTTTGTGCAGCAGTCAGACTCTGCCGTCATCAATGCAAGAGAAATAAATTCTGTGACATTGCAGAATCTTTTCAAAACAATGCCACATCATATGTGTGCTGTAATCAAACGTCATCAAAAGGTCACACACATATTAGAGTGTGTGACCTTTTTCGGGTGGTGACTTATTTTCAGTTAGATTTCACTTAGATTCAGTTTGTCCTCAGAAGCTGGGATTTCTGGCTTCCAAGTTGATTAAGCCAGTATTTTTCCAAGAACTTCATGTGTGATGTTGGCTGCACACTTCATGTGCAGCCAACATCAGAGTAAATATTTCTTCAGATTAAATATGGCTGATCCGCTTATAAGTAACTATCTGAACAAGCTATTCTCATCAGCTTGTATTGCTAGTAGTAGTTACCCTGGCAACTTAGCATGACATTGCAGTGAAACACATCTTGGAGACCCTTTGCACAGCAGTAGTTACATCCACCAAGGCTTTTCATAATGCCTTTTACATGACTTTAGATCTGATCAATCTAAGCTCTTATGGTGTACTAACACCTTTGGGATCTTAGTTTGAGGTTATGATCACTAACTGCTTGTCTGAAATATTGATATAACGTAATAAAAAAGTCAGCTGTTGTTCTGAGGAGGCTCAGTGGCGGGTTGAACAAGTCGCCAGTCCAACAGGACAACACAGGTCAATGAGCCATGCAAAACACACTGAAAAAAGAGAATGGAGCTCCAAATTAAAAAAATATAGTGTTCATTGGTTACAATGAACACAAATTTACTTTATGTTTGTTTACATTGATGACTAAACAAACTTATTAAATTAACCTGGATAAACTTAATTTGATTACGTGTGTGACCAATTAACACATTTTTTTAAAAGTTGGAAATGCAGTCGTTTTTTTTCAGTGTACTCATACCTAAGGGCAATTTTGAGTGTTGACTTAACCCAACCATCATGTTTTTGGGATGTGGGAGGAAGTCAGAGTACCCAGACAGAACCCACACATGCAAGGTGAGAACGTGCAAGCTTCACAAAGAAAGGCCCCAAATGCCTAAATACACGTTGAGGTGATTATTTATTAAGCCAGGTGATTGGCTGATTCAAAAGCAATTGAACAGATGTGTCTAATAAAACGGACAGCAAGTGTATCTTTATCTCTTGTATTTTTAAGTTGCTGTTTTATCACATTTGTGGACATTTGGATGATTTCTTTTTATCTTTTGCTTATGAAAAACAGTTGAATCGACCTGACAATCGAAAATCGACCTGTATTTTTGTTCTGCATTTTAATATTTTATCCTTTGCTCCTCTCAATGTGACTCAATGAGAACGTGTTTATTAACAGGCTACCTTTGATGTGGCAGCCATAATGACCATGTCCAGCAGCTCTTGACAGCGAGCTTTGTCACAGCTCAGCTTACTGTGACCACTTGTCGATAATGAAGGCAGGAGAAATACACACTGTGTCGCGAGTGCTCAGCGTGATGAGCTGCTCAATAATCAGCAGTGTGAACATGTCCTGCAGTAAATATTGCAGCGACAGCGCTCATGTGAAGTGTGGGTTCAGCAAAATAAACGGGGACACGGTGTTGATGAAGATAATTGGGGCACAAGGACTTTGGCAGATTTCTTATGCTGTGTTGCAATAGAAATGTTGTGAAGCAAACAGACCATATCATAAAAAAGCAGCACATCATCTGCATTTTTTACTCTTGGAAATAATTATATTTTCTCCCTGCAGCGCCTCCCTTGCTTGATTGAATGATCATTTCTGCTTGGTGAATGTTTTATCAAAAAAATATTTCCAAAGTGGCTTGTTTGCAAAGAGGTTGTATTCTTGCTACTTCTTGGTGATGTCAGCTAAGATGAAGAATCAAAGAAAGTGTAAAGATCTGTAAGTTTCAAATGGAGAAAAATATCAGTGTCATCCTCCACTCATCCCTCAGTATTTAGGCTCAACACTTTAATTTGTCCTCTCACAGATTCCTGCATTAACATGACCAGTAACTCCACCCTGCTACTCCACCTTGTTACTCCACCCTGTTACTCCACCCCATCCTGTTTCTAGTCTGTTTTCAGTTATGCTTGTTCTGATTTCATTCTTAAAATTACACATGATGAAATGTAGCTTACAGTTAAATGTGGCATAAATGTAACAGTATTTCATAAACACTGTTCATGAACTATCATGATGTTAAACATAGTGGTGGATGTGGATGCAAGTCTATCTCTAAATGGCTAAAGAAGAAAAACTTAATAAAGGTTTTGGAATGGTCTAGTCAAAGTCTAGACTAAAACAAGGTTTGGATGGTAAGACATGTCTTTCAGCCATTTATGCTTTAAAATTGTTAAACATTTCTGAAATAAAACAATTCTACGCAGAAGGGTGGAGGAAAATTCCTCCACATCGATGCAAAAGACTCATTGCCAGTCATCACAAATGCTGGAGGCAATTACTTTTCCACATACACGCAGGTTTGTGTGCTTAAAACATTACATTATAATTTCACATTTTGTATTGACCTAGCTTATATTTCGATGAAAATTTCTCAAATTATTTAAATGTGAGCAGAAAGCCAAAACAGAAAGAATCTGCAAGGGGACAAATGTATTTTAAATGTGCCGCAGGTTTTTGATTTCCGACTGGTGACTATAAAACAGAGTAATAATTGAATAAGTGGCAAAGTTTAAACAATGGAGCCTCTCTGTTTTCCTGCTTCTACAAAAGCTGTTGATGCACCTTTTGCAAGGTTTCAGCAACCATTTTTTTTTCACAGACTAAATGTTTTTACGCCCATGTGTAACACTTCACTTCTTCACTGTCCAAGATAAGACCCATTGTTCTAAAATGTTGAAGCCACAGTGATAACTCTCTTGTTGACGTCAACCTGGAAACTTCCTGTCTGTGTTTGAAGAGTGAGCGGAGAGTTTAAACGTTTAGGTTGTGTGAGGAGAACCTCAGACTCAAAGCGCCCCCCAAAACAATGGGTGAACGTGTGGAAGCTTGCCCTGCTGGTTACATAATATTGCGGCTCTGGCTAACGAGAACAGGCTAATACAGTGGCAAAGCCTGGCCGTTTGCTCATTTTAATAAAGCGTAATGATTTGGGACCACTGAGGCATGAACAATGCATTGTGCACTAAGGGATGCAAAGCCCAGCTCCTCAAAGCACACAAACCCCTCCAATGAGTGGATGCTCCTTATACAAAGAAGCATATGCTGCTGCAGCTATATTTAGCTCCACATTGTGAATAAATATTGTGGTGGGGGCTACGTTATGTAATAGCAGTATTAGAAAAATGATTTTTGACAGTTCTGTCGAGAAAAACCAAGACGTAGATGAAATAATTGATAGGTCCAGCTCTGACGTCACTCTCACAAAGCTGTGACCTTTTTTCCTCCTGCACGCAGCTTAGGGCTGGTCGCTGTCCTACTTTTCTCTGACGCTTTCAGTCTTTTCTGTACGTAGGGCTGAGAATGCTGCCTGTGGTTCGGCGCCGTGTTCAGCTGCGTTTCAGGTTTTTACTAAACACCTCATGCTGGCCGCAGCTTGTTGTTGGCAGGGAGCAAAACAAATCTGTTTTCAAGAGTGCAGTCACGCTTTGCCTGTGAACCCCACATGCACGTTGAGCAGTCGATGTTGCACATACTGCCTGTTCCCAAAGGCCTCTGTACGTAGATATTCGGTGTTATCACGATGTAACCGTCAAGATAATGAGATAATGTCCAGACTGAATTAGAACTTTTCTAGTAACACTTTTTATGTTTATAGTTTAGGGAAAGTGTAGGTGTGCAACAATAGGAGGATGACTTTTCACCTATTGGCTTTTTATGCAGGATGTGGTCTTTGCTTCAAAAGGTTATACTCAGAACTTTTTTTTTCCTGCACTACCTGTGTCTTTATTAGCTTTGGGGCTCCATAGACCTGAACCACAGGAAGTTGAGATCTTTTTTTTTTGTTTTCAACAAGGCAAAAATAGTCTGCAAATAACAAGAAACATATAAGCTGCTGTGAAAGTCCAAGTACTGATGATAGAAAGAAAAATGTAACGCAAACATGTTAATTTGAGTTCCTATAGTGACAACACAGCCAGCCATAAGTGTTCATAAATAATTTGTTTCTGTGTTTTATATGCCTATTAGGCACAATTCTGTTAGTTATACTTTTTCTGTGGACGCTCTATCAGATTTGTATTTTCTGAACTTTTGATAATTGGGTACAAACTGAAAAGATCTATATTTATTTTATTTTCCAATCCTATTTCTGACATTTGAAAAACTATTACGTCCTTAAAAGTTTGATGTTTTATTTTTAGTTGGGCGTTTTTTAAAACATGACGCAATTGAATTAACTTGATCGGCACATAAATAATATTCCTAGTTATCAGCAAAAAGGTACGCAAAAAAAAAATTAAAATTAAAATAGGGTTAAGCGTTATAATTAGCCAACTCGTAAAAATGTGGGCGTTGAATGGAAGTGACGTAACGTCCGCTTTGTTTTCTTCCTGGATACGGTTGCTACAACCGTTGCGCACTTGTTAGCTTCCAAACAGACGACTTTACTCGCCAAGTGTCAGCGCCAATTTGAACTGTATCTCGGTAAATAAAGTTCGGAGCGGCTTCCGATCCATTGCTTTCCGTCTGTACTGCCCCAGAGAACCAAACGGGATGTACACCTACTCAAGTCACCCCAAACCTGTGGAGATCCGCAAATACAGAGATCTGCCCGACCCGTACGTTTCTTTTTTAAACTGTTTAGCTAAAACGATAAAGCTGCAAGATTGTTACTGTTATTACATAGTAGTTGTATGAGCTCTCAGGTCCAGACTAGCAGTGTAATTTTGCATAGTGGTTCCGAAGCGTGGGGTCGGGTCCTCACTGTGGGCCATAAAATACAAGGTCTTGAAATTATTTTTAGGATTTAAAATACATTAAAAAAAGAATCTGACTACTCCATGCATGTTTCTGTAATTTAAAGATGAGTCAAAATAGCTTAAGAAAAATAAAGTTAAATCCATTTATGTTAACAAGTTATTGTCTGTGTCTGCCATTGTTTAAATGTTTTTATGTTTTAAATAAAGGATTTTTAAGTAAAAAAGTCCTTCACTTTCACTGTAGGACAACAACTAGAAAGTATGAAATCCACTAATTTTACAGTAGTCAGACAAGTCAGTACAAATATTAGTCCAATTTTGGTTTCTTTTTCTTTTCTTTTTCTATGGTATTACTTGACATTTAAATAAGAAAGTACCTCTTTAACCTGCATATTTTAACTGTAATTTCACTGTCTGATAATGAAATTCCCATTTCTAAATGAAAATGCTTTAATGTAAAGCATTTCTTTTGTTTTACGAGCTATTCAGAGGTAAACTTGCTGCGTACTTTAAATCATGCTCCTGCTGCCTAAGCCAGGTAAGCTGATGACCAGACATTCTTCGTCTGGGTTTTATGCTCGAGAATAATATTCAGGGCCCCCTGTTTAATGAGACTTCTTTATTATACAGGTCAGGTCTTAATCACACTTGGCTGTAACTTATAAAAGAATAAACTTATCTTTATTCTTTTATAAAGCTGAGTTTTCCTTCGAACTCATCAAAGAAAAATAACATCTAAATGTGACAAAAAGCAAAGGTACAAAAAAGTGAAATTGGGATTCACTGCACTCTAGTAATGTTTTTCACAGTCAACGAACGAAATGTCTGAAAAAGCATTTCAAACACTCCTTCTGTATCTAAATATAACATTACTGAGGATCAGTTTTTCTCTCTGAACAACCAGGATGACAAAGTTAAACTGCTGAAGATTTTATTGCACCTCTTTTGTTGCCAAAATAGGAGCCAGCTGCAGTATGGAAACATTATGTATGATCGTCGGGTCGTCAGAGGAAACCTCCAAGGCCAGCAGGTCATTTCAAAAGTATGGATGAAACATCTATGTTACCCTCTTTTTCTACATTTTTGTCATCATTATTATTTTTTAATTGAATCTCCTTTTGGAATAAATAAAGTATTTTTGAATTTTGAATGATCTTGTATCCCCCAATTTCTACAGAATAATCATTCAGACCCTGGTATGCAGCAAAGACAGCAGGCGTACAGAAGGAGAGCTATTGCTCGAAAGCAGGCCAAGGATCAGTTAAAAACCAAGACTCCTGAAGCTATAGAGGGCAGACAACATGTTGATGTGCAAACAGGTGAAGCACTTTAGCTAAAATCGTTTTCCCATGTACTTTTGAACCCTGTAAACAAACTACTGTCTCTGTTATTTCCAGACTCTTTCCTTGAGGAGCTGAGCAATATCATTCAAGTTAGTGAGATGGATTGTCAGACCGACGATTTCCTGGATAAACCATCGACTCCCCTCTTCGTTCCTGCCAAATCTGGGGTAGATGTTGAAACGCAGATAGAGGAGGGGGATGTGAGTATTTTCAGCAGAAATACAATAAAGATAATGTGTACATATTGACAGACAAACGGTGACTACAGGGTAAAGCAAACAACGCATCATCTAAATATATGCATCCTCTGCAGCTGTTTGACTTTGACCTGGAGGTGCAGCCTGTGTTGGAGGTTCTGGTTGGAAAGACGATTGAACAGTCCCTGCTGGAAGTGATGGAGGAGGAGGAGCTGGCCTGCCTGCGGACCCAGCAGAGGGTCTTCCAAGAGCTCCGAAACAACGAGCTGGCAGAGGTGCAGCGTCTGGAGGAGCAGGAGAGACGCTACCGAGAGGAGAAAGTACGAGAACAAGCAGCTACCATTATTAAGCATTCAACACTCTTACCTTCATTTTCATTTCATTTAATGCATTATTTATTATCATAAAGTTGCATGGGCAATAGTTTATACTTCTTATGCAATCAGTAGTTGTAACTTTATAAGAGCTATTTTTATGTTTTGTGGTGTGATCTGTGGTTTTGGTTTGATGGGCTTGCTGTTGTTAAGGAGACTCATCAAATCTAATCTGATTGGCGCTTTTCTTAGAAATCTCTTTTTTATATATATGTGTGTGGGGGTGAGGGGGGTATTTTTTGCACACACACACATAAATATAAAAAAACATTTTCCTTTTGATTCCAGGAGCGCAGAGTTGCCCAGCAGAAGGAAGTGCTAAAGAAGGAGGAGGAAACCGCAGAGAAGATCGCCGCCCGGGTGTTCAGCCAGCAGTACTTGGCTGGACTAATCCCTGCAGTCTTCACCGCTCTCAGAAACCACGGCTACTTCTATGACCCTGTGGAGAAAGGCGAGCCTCTTCAGCTTTCATTGTTCTACCAAAAGGGGGCTCTATGAGTGCCTGCGTGGAGGCTTTTCCATTGCATGTTTTTTTTAAAAATATATGTTTCTGGTGTTATTTTTGCAGATATTTCAGTGAATTTCCTCCCATGGCTCATTGCTGAGGTCAACAACCAATTAGACAAGAGATATGCAGCAAGAGAAGTGCTGGACAGTAAGATACTCTGAATCCTTTTATTGTTTTCAACCTTTTAATTGATCACAGCTTCATCAATTGCTTCAGATGTGTTATTCTAAAAAAGAAGCATGGTAAATTATTTACACTTGAAATGTTCAGCCCACTCTATTATTTAGCATCCGTTGTCATGTTTTGTGAAGTCTTCAGAGGTTTTCAGGAACATCTTGGGCAAGATTTGAAAACGTCCATGTGTTCTTGTGTTTTTCTTTTCTTTTATTTTGCAATCAAGTAACTTGCCCTGCTCTAGTGTTCAAGGGAGTATGAATAATTTTGCAAAGAAATGTAATTATTCAGAAACAGCCACAGTTACGTGCCTCCTTAGAACTAATGGACAAAAATCATTTTACTAGTCCCATCTATGTGTCACCAAAATATTTAAAAAGTTGCATAAAGTTATAACACTTTCATCTAGTGCCATCTACTGGTAGTTACTAAACATTACACAGCTCCTGGAAGAGTAGCAAGAGCATTACCGAGCAAAATGCGATTTAAAGATGTTCATCTTGTGTGTCTGTTTCAGACATCATCTATGAAGTCACCCAGAAAAGACTGCTGGAGTTTACGCATCTCATGTTGGGTCAGAACTGCTGTGACTCATGAAAAGATCAGGTGATCAGAAAATGTTCCATCAGAAATAAAAGTCATAAAAAAGTATTTTTATCTTTCACGATTCAGTTTGTTGTCAATTGAAAAAATAAATGTGCTTTACACTGTTTTGTGATCTGAAGGATTCCCTTTGGCTTGTATTTAACAAACTGCTTTAGCTTTCATATTAAGAAATATATTTAGTTGGTTTTGTTGATCCAGGATCTTAAGAAAATGACTTATATGTATATTAATAAACCTATAAAGCTTTACATAAATTCATGCAACTATCCAATCAGAAGGCTGAGTCTGCTTTCTGTTAATGGTCACTTTTATAAAAAATATTTTAGCAAGAGATGCCATGTCAAAATCCTTTCCTCAATATTTGAAAGTGATGAATGTTTCTCTCAGGTGTTCAGTTTCTTTATGTGGTACATAAAGCTCTTACATCACCATTTGATAACATTGTTTAAAATGTAAACAATCATTTCAGATAAAAATACTCTCTGGGTGAAACTGCCGTCCATTCAATATTTCCACACATTATTTATTTATGTATTGGTTTAAAGAGTCATGGATGACATCGCTTTGGGATAAGTGTGTTTGGCTAAAATAAGATAAAATGGTCTGTTAAGAATACTTTCAGAGTGGTGACAGCGTGTTAAAAGGGTGTGAAAGGTCAAATCTGTGTGTTTAGGTCAAGCCCTATCAGAAACAGAAATCTATGAAAATCATTTAGATTTTTTTTTTTAAACTATTCACTGTTTAGGCAGTGTTTATCTACTTGTAAATAAACTATACACATAAATGTGGAGCTTTGAGCTCTGCATTAAAGGAACCATAAGCAGCTTCTCACTGATGTCCCAACCTGCCTCTCTCAGCCAAAGCAGAGCAAACAAGCATGACACATTCTCTCAGGTTTTATGAGCTGAGACACTCAACTAGTGGCAATCAATGAGCTCCAGTCAAATGATCATTCAAAGTGCCTTCCTTTGAATTAATTAATTTGCATCAGCATCTGTTCAGTTAATTCAGATGCGCCTACAGGCAAATAAAAGAAAGTTTTGCATTTTTGTCAAGCAAACTGTTCAGCTTAACGAAGCGCTTATAGTAAAAGAGTACAAAGAACAAGTCTCCACATCCTTTCTTTTTTTATCTTTCATGACCAATCTGGGAATTTCCTTTAACCTTTGAATTCCTTTCATATTAGCTCATTAAGCTTGATGTTGCGCCAAATTATGGGCAAGTTTTATTTTTAGTTCTTCAGATCCTGGAGAAAAATGCAACACATTGCTGCGTTTCACTCGGTGAAAGGAGTGGCGGTGAGCAGGACTACCGCATCCCTTTGTGGTTTCGTGTGATGTAGAGAAGTAGGTGAAACCTCGGATATATACGGCTCTATTTTAATCCCCGCGGCGCCATTGGTCGGCTCACCTTTGACGCCTCCCACCTCTGCTCGCTGCAGCTCCTCGGATAAGTTCCGCCCGCTGGGTGCGGTGGATCACTTCCTGTCTGTGAAAGTTTCTGCTGTGACGTAACCAGCGGCAGGTAACCTCTAGTTCACAGTCTATGATCAGCTGATGGATGCGCTTCAAATGTTTTCCTTCAGTCAGGTCGTATTAACGGTTCCTGCTGCACACATGACTGATCTCTCTCACCGGATTTACGCAGCTCATTTAAAGGCAAATGTTCCCTTCTTAGTCAGATTGTTACTGAATCATAAATAAAATATAGAATGTAATCAATAAGGAATCACTATTTAAATCAGTTGTCTATAAATTCAGCGTTAAACACATTTTATAATTACATAATTACAGGACACCGTTGAATGAGGGCCCTGTAATTATGCACAAATATCTTAATAAATTTAAAAAGTACATTCATTTCAGTGGTTTATTTTAAAACGTAAATCTCATAATTATAATCAGTGCACCCAGAAGTTTATATTTCAATCATTTTTATCTGTTAATTTTGATCGTTTTGTCTTCAAAGATCAGTCACTCAGGTCATTGGAATATTAACAGAAACAGAAATGTTACGTTATGGCCCACAGAAATCCAGGGTGATTTGATAATTGTTGCTGAAACAACTGGCTGTTCCCACATGCACACAACCGTATTGATTGAAAATTGAGTGGAAGGAAAAAAAATGCACAAGCAACCATAATATCTTCAACTAAAACAATAAAAAATATTTTCACAACTGAAATGTCAGTCCATGAAAATGCAATTAAATATCTAGTTAGAGCACCTTTGGTATGAGTTATTGCATTCATGTGCTATAGCATTTGCTTTCACAGCAGCCTTCAGGTTGTTTACTTTTGGGGTTTTTCCATGTGACATAACTCCATCCATTGACCTTTCATTAGCTGGAAGGTACAATCATAATGTTATAAGTAGTAAACGCTTTAAACATATCAGTTTGTGTGTAACAAATCTGTACATGAGTTTCACTTATTTATTAAATTACAGAAATAAATCAATATTTCTTTGATATTCCAGTTTGTTGAGATGCACCTGTAGACGGTAGCAAAGGTTTTAAGCCCAGGTGAAAATGTGAACCTGTGGAGTCCCGCATCTTCCCGGCGCCTGCAGCCGCTCTCCACTCTGTCTGGGATGGAGGAGCGCCATATTGCGTCTGTCTGCATTCACTGAGTTTGGAAGAAAATCTGCGGCTGTCCGCTCCGGACAAACGCAAACTCATCTCCCAAAACCCAACACCAAGCTCCGGTAAGACTTCCACCTCAGCAGCTATTGGTTTGAGTTAGGAGTGCACCTTTAAAAATCCGCAAATACTTGGTTTTTCTGCACTTTTTTTTTTTAATCCTGCCGCGCACTTCCCTGCTGCGCCGCACAAAGGAGGAAAATCTCCCAACAGGTGTCTGTGGGATTAGGATGTGAGCTTCCACTCAAAGCCAAATTTCAGTATTAGCACACAAATTGAAGATGCTGAAATGTTTGCAGTTTTGTGCTCAATTTTATTAGTAAAACTACGTGTTAAAAAACAGAAGAATGAAACAGTTCTGAGCTTAGTTTCCCTCTCGATGTATGTGGGTGTGCACATTACCAAACAAAAACTCAGAAACATTTCCAGGTCCACAAATCTTCACTTTGCTACATTTGAACACTCTGTAAACAGGTAACACCGCTTAAAAGCTGTTAGTGTGTTTTTACTGTAAGACGCAGTTTTGTGTGTTTTGCGATCGACTTTGTTAGGCGACACAAACAAATAGTTGGATAAGAAAATAAATTGAGGTGTGCGCCTGGTGGCGAATGCAGCAGGCGTCATCGCTGAAGGTTAGAATAGAGTAGGGTGGAGAGAATAAACATTTATTATAGAAAGCGGGTGAGGCGCATTGCATAGAAAACGTAACGTCCATATGTGCCGTTGTGACTCAATTTTGTCAAGCTAACGCAAAGCTGCAGGGCTTCCGGTTTGTATTTTTTAAAATAAAATAAAATCCTGAAAATCTTTTTGTTGAAAATGATCCCAATATATTTGTGATGCTAATTTTTAACAGAATATAATAAATGAAATGAAATAAATGTCAACGGATCAGGTTTAGTTTTAGAACACCCCAGTTTTTCAAGTTTGCTATTAAAATATGCAGTTTAATGTCTCTTTGCACACTGAAATTAAAGCATATTTATGTTGTGGGTCATTATCTTGCTTAGGTATGAACTCCTGACTATCTAGATGCATACCAGAAGGTATGCATTGTGCTGTTGAATGCTGTGGTCACCATTTTAGTTCAAATGGAACCATTTGAACCATTTTGGTTCCTCTCACTAATGATCCGGCGAAACAGACCCAGATCGTCACACTTCCTCCTACAAGTTTGACAGTTTATGCCATACATGTGGAATCACCTTTTCGCCTCTTGACACCGTACATGTTGAACCAAAGATTTTACATTTTGACTCATCAGTCCACAATGTCTTCTTCCAGTCAGTATTCCAATTGTGGACTTGTATTCCCAAGTCTGCAGCTCTGTCTATCTTTCCTTCACAGTTGAAACTGAGTTTTGCTTACATCGGCCAGGACAACTCCTGTGAGCCGCATATCAAGCAAGCTGTTAACTCTCAGAAACTTGTCATCTGGACTCAGTTGTGACTTTGGATCAGTCAGGTCTCTTCCTGTCAGAATTTGCCCCAGTTTCTGAGAGCCTTTTGATGATGAAGTTGACTGACTCTTTGACTTTCTTTATAATTTCTCTGTAAGAAAGACCTACATTTCTCTCTTTCATTGTTAATGACCTTTTTCTTGACACTTTCTGCTGTACAAGACTGTTCAAGATGCTCATGAGCACCAATAAAAAGGAGTGTGTTCCAACACTGCTTTTATTGGTAGCATATATTATTTACAATTTGTGGTAACCTTAATTATTTAAAGATATTTATTGGACTTGAACGACTTGAATTGCAATAAAAAACTGGAAGAAATTGGATGTTTGGATATATCTTTGTATGGAAATCAAAAAGCATTTCTTGGTTGTTCGACTTTTATTTTGAAGTATTCCGGTGTGGCGCGTGCTACGTTTGCGGACTTTGATGATTCATCTTCATGATGACTGTCGCCTGCAGGAGTGTCGATCTGAGCAGCTGGGTTTAAGTAGCACACAAGTGGTTGAAACTCGTTTCTCTTCTTTTCTCTCTCCCAGGAGGACGCTCTGAGATCCGGAGCCGCACGGAGCACACGTCTTTATTTTATTTATTATTTATTTCTGGTTCTCATATTTAGCAGTTCTTTTCATAGCAGCTCGGGGGGGAAAAAGGACGGCAAAAATGCCCAAAGCGGTAGGTGACCCTTTACTTTATTGATATTTTGACTCGATCCCTTTTGAACCACTCCTGTTGTTGGAAACCTGTGGTAGCGCTTACACTAATCATAAATACTTTAATTTTACTAAAATATGTCACTAAAAATATTTAAATAACATAAGTCATCACAGACATAGTGTGGGAGTTTAATTAAAGATGATCAACTTCACTAAATAGATGTCGCATAACAGTATAAAATGGAGTTTGAAACAAAAAAGATAAAGAAAAAAAAAATGAGATGTGGTTAAAGTGTAGGTTATTAAGTTGTCAGTTTATTACCAGTTGAATCCTATTTCTTGTATTTTAAACAAAAAAGTGTATTGAAAGTTGAACTGTCTGGATTTTGGGAGTTGTCCGCCAGTTGAAGAAGAAGAAGAAGAAGAAGCTGAACTATATATTCGAACAGGTTTTTCTCTTCACATTCTCCTGACTCACTTTGCCCCACCCCAGTCTTTGCACGGTGTACAGTCATACACACCCCTCTTTCAGCTCACTACTTGGAAATTTCCGACGAGGCGCACATGTGCATCTTATTGTAGGCAGGAAAAAGTGATGGAGATTGTCCGTTATGAACAGGACTAAAGCACATGTCTACTTTTCCCCTCCAGTCAAATAACTCTGCTTGGACTTAATGTTGTAAAGTGGAGTTTAATAAGTAATTTATTCAAAAGAGGAACAAATGGGAAGGATTAAAGAAAATCACTATTATCTACAGTTTATTTTAGTGTACAAACCTGTGTTGTAATGACGATGACCAAAGCAACTGTTGGACTCATAATGTTTGTTGCTGGTTTGTTTAAAAAGGTGTCTGGGTTGTCATGTGCGTTTCTGTGGAAATTACATCATTGCCATGTGAAAGCATCAACAAGCAGTTGCCACAAAGCAGCCTTTTTGGACCACAATATTAGACTGTACAGTTGACTTTCCATGGCAACGTGAAGAGCTCAGAAGAAGATGCTGACAATATGTCCCTCCCCTATGATTCACCCAATATTTGCAACAGGAGAATTGATGAATATACTTTTAAAGTATAAAGCTTTATACTTTAAAAATTCATCTCGCAACTGCTGAGTCTCACTTCTGCTTCTGGTGAGATTCAAGTAAGAAACTGTGTTTTCACATCTGTGAAAAGTGTGAAATTAGATTAACAGGCTTGAGAAGTGTGAGTCGAGCCAGCATTTAATCAAAAATATGAAGACGGGGAAAAAAGCTCAGGATTGCTGAATCTCTGTCTGGATAATTCCTAGATAATTAAGACCTTTAGCAAAACTCTTAAGATTTCCAAAAGACAGTCAACATTTTCAAAGTGTAGCAAAGTTACTGTAATGCGTTCAGGTTTTCTGCTAAATCTTTACATCCTGATCCTCTATGCTGTAACTGCGAAGTAATTTCCCTGCTGGGATGAATAAAGTACTTCTATTCTATTCTATTAGAAAGTGTCACCTGAATAAATGGCAGATCTCTATTTTTTTTTCTTTTCCCATCTTAATTTTTAATGAAAATTCCTAACTTTGAGTTTTCTTCCTTCAATAACAACTTCTGTACTGAAGACAGTTGCAGTTATCTGTTAGTGCTTAATATGTTCACTGATTGGATTTTTGAGTTTCCCATAATCTTGCCATTGGTCTTAGCTGGTCATCAGTCAATTTCCTTTCATATTTTAAACATTTTACATTTGAAAAGTTGAAATTGAAGGTTCTGTATCACCAGTGGCCCCTTTTCAAAGAGATCAAACAACAAACAGCCAACAGGAAGAGTAAGAACCTGGGCGAACTGTCTACTATTATGCCTTAAACTATTATAAATCCACCCAGAGTTTTATAGAGTGGACTTTTAGGAGACGTAATATGAAGGGAATTAATTTCAAACATTTCTGAAAACGGCTTCATTTGTCGTTTTGTGCAGAAATGCAGAACTCTATTAGAACATTTAAGATGCAATTTTAAACTTCATGGAATCTACTGGCATTTTATTATCTGAAAATCTATAGAAAAGTATCACAGAACCCCCAAAATTTTTATATTTTATGGTAAACAAATCAGAACATGTCTGCTGGGGCGTTTATTTTCCACATAGCATGAGTTATGTGAAATGCCCCTGTGGGTTTGAATTCTCAAATGGTCATTTGGCATTCTCTTTAATAGCATAGCAGCAAAGCCTCACAGAAATCATCAAAATCAAAGGTCACGCCTAACCATAACCACTTTGAAAATATTTTCTTACATTTAGCTATAGGGAAGAAAATGTAACTAGGAGTGATGACAGTAAATTATGTGTCACCTGAGCTGCTTTTCTCTGCTAAGATCAAAAGATAAGAGAATAAAGTTGCCTTGAATTTGATCCTAACTTGCATAGAAACACAAAGTGGCTGTGATTTATACAAGTCGTAAACTTGGGAAAAAATCAAACAGCATTAAGTGGTTGGAAAGGAGAGATGTTTTTTTTTTATTATAGGAGCTTGAACCATATTTAAGGACCAGTGTGCGTGGGGGCGTGGGTGTGTGTGTGTGTGGGGGTGTGTAACGCTCCCATATCGACGGCTCTGTGACTCATGTGTCACTTATTTCAATGACACATTGTGAGAAGTAAACGATAGCGCTCCTTGGCTCTCCCAGAATCCCGTCTCCTTGAGGACACGAACCAAACAAGGAGTGCCTACCATCGCAGGTGATCATTGATGATGGGTGTTTCCATAGTAATGACCAGTTCTATTATTGGGATTTACCAATTTTCAAACATTTTATTACTTGATCTCATGTGGAGCTCCCTGTAGGTGTGATCCATGCTTTAGAAATTAAGAGGACTGTATTTTAAATACTCCTAAGGCTGGTCCATATCTCTTGTAGATGGGTTTTATCTCAATCACAATGGCGGTTCCCACTGTTCTGGATACTTGTTAAACATGTAAGCTATCCAGAGGGTTAAATATTGAACAGACCCGACACAGGAATGCAGCTCAGCCCATATTTGTAACCACAGATGTGATGACCACCTCATTTCTTTAACTTGACTGGTGCCTGTTGCCTAACCTGCGGGAAAGGAATCCGCCTCATCCACAAAGTTTCAAAGCAAAAACCTGAAAAATATCAGGGATTCTTGATATGCCCTAACATTTACCGCAGTTGGAAAATATACATTTTGTTTAATAAGTTAAACATTAACTGGATATAACAGTTCAGCAGTCTATTGATTTCACTTTAAAAATGACAAATCACAAGTGGAAGTTCTCTGAATCAATATTAAAACTTTTGTTGCAGCTGAAGGCAGGTCCCTTCTTTACAAGCATACATGAAATTGCTTGGAAAATAACTTTTTTGGCTAAGACTTCTAAATGAATTTCAAGTGAAAAGTAAAATGGTAAAAAGAGAGCGACTGATCCAGTGTCTTTAATAGTTTGAGTTACATTGGTGGGAATTAATGCTGACCAACATTTGATTTAACATCAAAATTTTTTGTGATGCTAAATGATAAATATATTTATCATTTCATCACCAGGATATCAAAATCTCTATTGGTACCAATTACCACACAATGGCAATCTAAGAGTCCATTAATGAAACCCGCCTGCTTGTTACATTAAAATAAAAATGCTTCACTTCCGAACCTAAAATGTTGAATACCAAAATAGAAAAATAAAAATCTTAAGTCTTAAAACATATTTTTTCTAAGTTCTTATGTAATTTAATCCAAAAACTGCACATTTCTTTTGAGTTTTGTTTTTTAGCTCGTCAATTCAAAACAAACAGAACCAAAACTAAAAGTGAAACCTATGATGCAGGACCAAAGCGGCTTGTAAACTTTTATAGCCTAGATAGGAGTGTACATTACACCCGATTTATTTTTGCTGAAGAATGTGTATCTCTTAGCAAAATGATGAGAACATTATTCACATCATATAACTTATGCATTGGTGGCCAGCCGACTCAGAACATCATCATTTCCAGATATACAGCTCTGGAAAAAATTAAGAGCCCACTGCACTGAACCCCAATGAAAACCTCATGGTTATTAAACCAAATATTGATCCCCGAACTCTTCCTGAGTTAAAACCTTAGTATTGTTGTTTGTAAATGAATATGAACTTGTCGTCTTTGCATTATTTGAGGTCTGAAACCACTGCATCCTTTTTGTTATTTTGACCATTTCTCATTTTCTGCAAAAAAATACTACATTTTTGCTTGGAATTTCAGACATGTTGTCAGTAGTTCATAGAATAAAAGAACAATGTTGAGTTTTACTCAAACAAATACCTATAATAAGTAAAATCAGAGAAACTGATCATTTTAAGTGGTCTTTTATTTTTTTCAGAGTATTACAAAATAAAAATATTTTTGTTGGATTTTATATATGAAGCTTAGATTCATTTCCAAGGGTACTTCATTGGTTTATCTCCGGTTAACAGAAACAAATCCATTTAACCAACCATCACAGTCGCAGCTTATCTCTGGCAAAAATGTTTTAAATCTTCGCTCTTTGCAATTCCAACTTAAACATCACATAATCGATTGAGTTGAGGAATTTAATCCACATTTCCAAAAACCTTTAATAGGAGGCAGCAGATAAAACCATAGCAGTCACACAGTCGACACACACATTGCAGATAATCCTTCTATTCACCATAAACCACACCAGTACATGCTGAAGGTTTTTTTTCCCCCTGAAGATTTCAACAGAACTACATCATTTACATAAACAAAGATGAGACTCGGAGATTCTGAGACTAGGCACCCATTACTATACCTTCAGTTTTTCATGACAGGATGGAAAACATTTCAGATTCAAACTATAAAAATGATATTACTACATGATGGGAGATGAGAGGAAACTCTGAGTCCAACCTGTGTAAGGAATAAGCTCGACTTTGTCTAAAAGTCTTTGGTTATGCAGTGCTTAAATGCATACCCATTGCTTCATACCTCTGCAGCCCTCGCCTCAAAATGCCTCAGAGGATATGAGTACAAGTCGCCTAGAGTTTCACAAAACATGCGGACTGGACAACCAAACTCCCATAGTGCAACTCGGGGTAAAGATCTAGTCCACAGTTGGGATAAAAGCCACTCTTGTCCTCCGTAATCTGAGGTTTGGCAAACAGCCTGCAGTAAACTTTTCTATGGAGACTGATAACATCTATAAATGTTTCTCACTGTCATGTCCCCTTTCTTAGGAAATAATTGGTTTGAAATGACTCTTAATGTTAAAGTTGATAATAGACATGTTTGTTTTCCTGGTTACCAAACTTGAATACACTTTGTTGTCATGGCAGCTTATATTTGAGTGCTTTTCTAGCTGAAAAGATGAAGCCAGTTATTACTGTAATGACTAATATGGAACCCCGCATACGTTCGTCTGACTAAAGCTGGATAGTGGAACTGTGGGCCCCTGCCAGGTATATTTTTAGGAAATGTGTCATGTTTTTTTTTCTTTTTCCCCGCTGTGAATGGTCACAGTTCATTGTGCGTTGCCGTTGGAGATCTCTGGTTCAGATCACGTATCACTCGGTCAGTGGTTTCTTTTGGCTTGTCTGTGCCACACATGCATTTATTCTGCTTTGTGTGTTTTTTCTAGGTGCTTTGCTTGTAACTTCTTGCAAATGTAAGAAACCTTTCCCAAACTGTTCAATGTCTAGATCATTATTTTAATAAAAGGAAAACACTCGGTAAAGCAGATTCAGTTTGTGTGGGTATATTTGGTAATCTGGCTCCAGTGAGTTGGGCTGCCGGGGCAACACAGCTGAAAGGAAAGCTTTGTTTTGCTGTAAAATGTAGTCCTTCCTCCCTCCTTTCTTTACATTTTAGCTTTGACTTGAAACTGGTCTCTTAATTAGGCTGCCGACTCTTAAATTTCAAATTGTGCACACATGTTTTGTTGGGGTACAGAACTTCAAAAACATTTGTAGCTGCAAGCTCTAATTTAATTTAGGCTGTGGGATAAAGTGTCTTGCTTTTCAAAGTTTCTGATTTTTATGGCTTCGAAAGTAGCTGACGCATGTTATGAGATAAAGGGCTTCTTGAATATCCACTGTCTAGACAGCTTCGTCTTTATCATATCCTTGACCGGCGTAGGAGCGGGTGCTTTCTATCCAAAGTTGTGATTGGATTTGCTGCTTCTGCAGGATTTACCATCACTAAGCCTTTGTAGATTCATGGGAATCAGAGTCGCACTGAGTCACCAGACAGGGGCAACCCTCTTCCCGTGGGCGTCGTAGAGGCTCGGTCACAATGGACTGGAGATGAAAGATGTCACAGGAGACTTCTGTAAGCTGGCTTTCTCCCTCTCAGCTCTGTGTCCACTAACCTCTTGGTGTCATTTTCATAAGCCCAGTCGATACTCGGAGGGTCCGTCTCTTTCATAACCTCCGCAAATATTAGGGACTTTTGACATTATATCCACAGGAAAAGTCATTCTGTGTGCGCTTTGCCTCAAAGCAGCCATTGTAAATATTTGTGGGTTGTTTTATGGCCTTTGTCTAAATTCTCATGACGTTTTATGATTACGAACTAAACCTACTGTACAGTGCTGAATATTGTTTCTCCCTATTATGATACACAGTTGACGTCATTTTCTATTATTCCATTTGTCATGGCAATCGTTCTGTTTGCATATATATTTTGAAACTGTGGATTAATCACTGGGGTGGATTGTTGTGACAAGAGAACTGTCTTGCTGTGCATCATGCATGGCTCAGGTAGATGGCTGTCCTGTTTGTGCAGATCGCTGTGATCAGTCATTAACCAGAGATCTGGAAGACGTGCCTTAATTCTGCAAATGTGACTGTAGTTTAACCAGCACTCTAATATCATGGTTTGCTTTATTGCAGCATGTGACTTTTTTTTTTTTTTTTTTTAATGAAAACGTGTCTTATTTACTTGAATTCATTTTCTGGATATTTGAATACCTCAGATTTTGCCGCACAGTTCAGTTCAATCAGATAGTGTGTTTCTGAAAGAGCAGAGCCCCTGCTGTTTACTCTGCAAATACACCCCCTTACCAAACATACGCAAATACACACACATACACCTAAGCTCTGTTCTGTAGTAGTTTGGCATGCTTCACCTTGCAGTACTGTAAAAAAGAGTTTACGCTTTAAGGAGTTTGTCTGATTTTCTTTTTTTTTTCTTTAAAGTCACGTTTTAATGTTTCAAATTTGATCAAACAAATGTCATGCAAAGATTTCTGGAGGAAATACAAAATGCAATTTTAAAATATGATTTAGTTTATTGAAGGAAGGAAATTATCCAAACCAGCTTGACCCTATGTAAAAATATTTATTTCCTCATTAAATTATATATGAATTGTTTCCTGGAAAGCTGAGTTGTTTCTCTAACCACACCCTTGTCTGATTATTACCCAATCTGTTAAATTAAGACACTTAAACAAAACCTTTCTGGCAGCAAAAGTTGGGAAAATTATCTGAAATGGCAACACACCATGCCCTAAACTAAGAAATTCAAGGACAGATGAGTAAAAAACAGTCACTGACATTTTTGAATTTTAAAATTATTTCATAGAACTTAATACGTTTTTGGGACCCAACCAAATTACAGCGAGAGTCTGGCCTATTAAAAAAATTACTCCTAGAGTGCACCAATGACTTATCCAGAAAGTCAAACTGAACCCAGAACAACATCTAGGTTACGTAAAACCTCACTTTCTTGAGTTAAAAGTCAGTGAAATGATACCAAGGAAACAATTGCAAGGAGAAAACCATTCTAACCAAAGGAATAACCAGCCATTGACCTTAAAGCCACACTAGGTAACTTTTACAAAAATATTTTTTTACAGGTTTGTTAAAAGTGTCACCATGCCGTGATAGTATAAGACAGATCATCTATAAAAACATCAATCTCCTCTACTTCCTCCCAGTGCTGCCATTGCAGTCTGAAGAGATGCACTGCTCCTGGTCAAAAACAACCAACCGTGGCAAGGAGGAATGTCTTAGCGCTGTTAATCAAGCTTCTGTATGTGCTACTAAATATGCTAATGGCGGAGAAACAATTTGCCATTCCAGGAAAACTTTTTATCTGCTGTTATAGACAATGCTATCTAGCCTGAGCATTTAGGGAAGGATGTGAGTGGTGCAAACAGGAGGGTGATTGACAGCGCCAAAACCCTCCTCCTGGCTCTCATTGTTTTTTTTTCTTCCTGATGGAGCAATGTATTTTTTCAGATGACAGCAGAGGGTAGAGGCAAAGGAGCTCTTATCTTTTTTCACAGATTGTGTCTTTTATTAGCTGTCACAACATAATGATGACTTTAGGAAATGGGTAAAAACATATATACAATTTTTATAAAAACAACACCCTGCTGCTTTAAGCTCAAGTATACATGCTGTTTGCTTTCATTCCATTTTTGGTGACTTAGCAAGTTTAGATTTGAGAAGAAATTACTATCTGACACAGGGCGAGGTTGATTTGGCCAACTTTTTTCTTAATAAATGAAATCAACAGTTGAAAGCAGGCTCTCGTATTATATTTCTCTAATGTTAACTTTTGTTTAATTTTCTAAAATGTAGCAAAAAAGCAAAACAAAAAAAAATCTATAAGAAGAAAAAAAAAGTGCTGCATATTAAATCTTGTGAAAACTGCTCTGTTTCTCTGTGTCAGCTTTTAAACTGCTGCCTTTTTGTTCCTCTACAGGTCAATGTACGCGTCACCACCATGGACGCTGAGCTGGAGTTCGCCATCCAGCCTAGCACTACGGGCAAGCAGCTGTTTGACCAGGTACAGTTAATGTCCTTTTTTTTTACCCGTTTAACCTTTGTCCTAGCTGGAACAGAATAGACTTTCAAATGAGGTGACGACTTTCAGACTGAAGCCTGTTAATAGAAAGTGGTAATCAGATCAGATCAGACATTCAGAGAAATGTCATCTGAAAAGACAAATGAGATGGTTGATGTCAGTATTTTGAACTTCAATCCACTTATTTTAAGTTTTATGTACTAAAGATAAATCTCTATTGATCTTTTCCGGTTATTAGGGGTTATGGTGACTTCTAAACATGTAAAAAGGAAAGGCTTGTTACATAGTCTATTGTCACTTTTAAACAATTAAATATAGATTTACATTTCTGCCTTTTCAGGAAGTTAGCTTAAAAAAAGTCAAATTTCAATCATTTACCTATTTAAGTGGAATGAATGAAAACCCTGTAACTGATAGGCTCAGCAGGCAAACCTCCATGGAAAATCTTTGCATGTGCATTGTGCTCTCTGAGTATTTATTGTTTAACACATTACACACACAGCTATATTAAGCTTTCCTCACCAACTACACCAGTGACGTGCAGTCAGGGGAGGCAGGTGAGGCAGAGCCTTCATGGAAAAATAATATATAATGATAAATTAATATATAAAGCTCTTTTCACCCTGTGGTTTGTACTATAAAGTACCTATTTTTCATTTAGCTTAACCAATTCAGGTTATTTTTTTCTTCAAAATTGCTGGATTTTCGCATTTTCCCATTCAAATGCTCAGAAGCTCAGCCAGTGAGGCAGCAGCGAGCTGAGCTTCACCTTCGATTGATCAACCTCTCACTAACTGCACTGGCTGCCATTCTATGAGAGCATGTTCCTCCTGTCTGTACGTTGCCAATAAAATGGCTAAAAAACATTTAATGTATGAGCTGATTTTCCATAATTTAGCTTATGTATATAATGTACAGTGTTTTTTTTTTTTTTGTCACCAACTGTGTGTGTAACATGTTTCGTGTGCTGAGGAGCGATCAGAAACGGCAGAGAACAGATTCGAGGTGAGGCAGGCAGTTCTCTTGCCTCATGGCAGGGGGCGCTCATGATCCCAGACATTGTGACTCCACAACTGCAGAGTAAGAGACAGTCACAGCGAGCTAGAAATACTGTAAAGTCAAGTGCAGCAATATATTTATAGTTTTCTCCTCGTACCACAGCAATCACGTATTAATAATCGCAAAATAAACATTAAGCCTAAAACCATTTTACTGCAACAGAGTGAATGTTCTGCTCTTTGTGTGGGAAATATGAGTGTTTTTTTTGTTTGTGGCGTTATCAGTTGCTATGGCAACGAGTCTACGCGTATGTGTGCTGATGCAGAGAGTGAGAAAGAAGTGATTTTGAGTTGTACTTTAACGATTTTCCCCTTTGCTGTGGAGCACAGCACGAAATTAATAACATCTACATGTCCAAGTTTGATTGAGTTAACAGAATTATTCTATGGCTACCGATTCAACTCTATTGAAAATAAAGGGAGTTATGTCACCAGTTTCTAAGGATATAGAAAATATAATTGAAATTTCAGCTGTTTAAGTGTCTGTGAACCATCTTGTAACATCTAGCTGCTTTTTTGTTCCTGGAAAAACTCTTAAGAAAAGACCAAAGTTGGGGAAGATTTAAATGGTAAAACTGATTAACACAAATAAAAAAGTTAATGAACTTTAGAATAGCTCTCTGATAATTTTTGTTAAATTTCGGCTGTGTACACAGCCCATTTAAGGACTTTTGTCCCTCAGTTCAGTTTAGCTTAAAGTTGCGAATGAAACCTGTGTTATTAGAAAACAAAAAGTGTGTTTGGTAAAGACAAGTTTTTTTCTTTTTCTGTTAGCTGACAGCTTTATTTATCATTTTAACTGGAGTTATTTTTCCCTGAGGCCACAGTCACCTTTTAAAATCAAGATTTTCACTGTTCTGTGGTCAGTTGGGACTGAGTGCAGTAATGGTAACTTCCTAGACAATAGTTTGTATTTTCCTTTCTTGGAGCGTTTCTATTGTAAAACTCCGTCCTTTGAATCCAAAATTAGATGACGAATGATTAGTACGAACTCCACTGTGGCTTCATGACAGGACTAGAGCAGGAAAAGCATTGTTTTAACCACTTCCTGTAAAACCTGTTTTTCAATAGCATGTCTAGCAACCGTGGCTGCCAGTCAGGGGATTCTCCCATCATCTCAGTTGTTTATAAAACCAACAAGGTTATAGTCTTTTTTTTTTTTTAAAGACAAACGAGCTATTAGTCTAATTATAGCTGCTGGTGAGTTTTTCCACCCACCCTTTGAGATTGCTGTGCTGTTCCACAGTTCCCTGTTACAAAGTCAGAGGTAGTTAAGTGGTCGATTTTGATGCAAAGATCAATTTGCCACTTTGAACACGGGCCTGGAATGGTTTGAACCTCCATTGGGCAGCATCGGACAGGTTCTGTCGGAACGCTGAGTAACAGCAGTGAGTTCAGTCTCAGTCTGGTGTGGCCCCTGTGGTCAGCACTGATCACACCTTTAGTCCCTGTCTTTCAGGTCTTAAAGAGAAACATCTGCCACTCCCCTACACACCCTGCTGCAGTTTCACTTCCACGTGACTTTGTGTAGATGCTTCTTTTATTATATGCCGAGCAACATCAATTTCAGCTTAATTGATGCGTTTGTCGGGTATGTTTAAAGACCCTCCACAGCAGTATTTCTCCACTGCAAACAAATATGCCAATAACGGCACAACACTGTCAGATTTTATAAAACTTTTTAAAAAGCACTCTTGGTTCCACTTTGTATTTGAGTTTATGACATCAACGTCACAAAAGACAAAAGAATCGCACTGATTAGCTGACATTAGAGGAAAAACCCCATTTTGAATTGATTCGATTTTGACATTTTATTTTAATCTGTACTGATTCTCTTAACAAACTGTTTCATTTGTGGCCAGATTTTTTCTTAAATCCACACACTGTTATTAAATAATGCTTAGATGTTTTTATGCAGTCATGCCAAAAACTAGTAAACACAGCCGAAGGAGGGATTTGGTGAAACGTGGAGAAAAAAGGAGTGGAGAAACAAAAAAGATTATAAATTGACGTACTGAGTTCTGATCAACTGATGTCTGTTGTCAAGTCACCAGAAACGTGTGGTGTAGATTTTTATCTCGACTAAATACCATCTTATAACAAAGTCGCAAAACAAAAAGAGAAACTGTTCATAAGATGTTGTTTGATAGGTGACAAACCAAAATTTACGTCTAGATAAAAGTCTGCCTAGGAGCTTTGGAAGGTTCGATTGATGAAACAAATCCAGTTTGGTTTATAGGTGCCTGATGCAAAATGCCAAACAAATTCAACCTGACACCCAACCGCTATGTCTGAGCTACATTCAAAGTTTGCTGCAAAGTTGTTCTAAATAAAGCAGGAACAGCTCTCATGTTAGCATGTTCTTAATTTTACTTATTCTTCATGTTAGTAAACTCACCCTTTTTTCACTATAATAAAAAGGGACTGTCCCTCACCTCAAAAGAGTACTCTTTCATCTTTGTGCTTTTTGTCGCTGTTCAACAGCCTGACTTTGTCTGTGAACTCCACCCTTCCCTTCAGTCGGTGGACTTTAGGTAATTCAGTTCAGAGGATGCAGAGTTCTGCCGTTTCAGTCCAGCAACATTCCCTTCTTTCTCTGCTGGGCCTAAATCTCATAAACCAAGAGGAGTTGGTCTCAGTCCTTATGTGATGGCTGGTAGATGAATCTATATACTCCAGCTTTCTGCCATTGTGGTGTGTCAACTTTCACTCTGTTGCCTAAAATGAGTCTGAGGTAGCTGGTGACTCAGTAGCTGAGAAGGATCCACATCTTTAAACTGACCACAATGGTTTCAGTGTCTGTTTTTATTGTGTAATTTTCATTGTATTTAAATGTATTTTTCGTACTGACCAAATTACTGATCACAAAGAGATTTCTGATTCTCATTTTTATTGTGCACATGTCAGCTAGCTAGCTAGGAAGCTATCACAAAGTGCTAGTCGGCAGGTTAAGAAGCTAGCATCTGGTGCTAGAAAGCTAGCTAGCTAAGAAGAAGAAAGCGCTTTCTAGCTTCTTAGCTAGTAGCTAAGAAGAATATTAGATCAAAATTCTTCTTCTTGGCTAGTAAAAGCAAGCTTGGATGATTGTAATAATCTCTATATTTAGTTTATTTTCATTAAAGATCTGCTGGTGGAAAGAGGTGGATTTTTTTACTTACAAATCTGTTTACATTTTGTTATATAAATATCTTGAACTAAGGTTCATATCTCCGTTTATATATTAAACATGTTTATTCTTCTAGTGCACTAATAACGTGTTGCCTAACTGAGGAAGATTTATATAAAATTCTGCAATCCCTGTTAAAAATGTGCTATTTAACCAGGTTTAAATTTCAAACCTGTCTATTTAAACCTATATAAAAGCATAAGCCCTTAACTTATGCTTTTATGAAGATTTCTTTCAGTAATGTTTCAGTAATTACGAAACTGGGCGTCTGAACCCTCAAAAGTCATGAGAACTTGCCAGAACACCTTCCTCTTACAGAACAAATGCAATTTGGATTTAAAATGGGTTTATTTCTTCGTTAGGTGAAACTTGTTTAAGCTATAAAAGAGCTTAATAATTTATTGTAACTCAAAAAACAGATTATGTGTGTCTGTGTGGCCGCAAACTGTATCTCCATCTCACTCAGTCAGGCCTGAAGCAAAAACAACCATGAAAGGCCTGCTTGTTTTGGGAGAATCTCTTGTTTCAGGCGTCTTCCTGATGTTGCGTTAAGTACAATCCATTAGGTGCTGCCTGAACTTGAGCCATTTGTGTATTTAGTCCCACATCCCAGTCTGATTCTGTATTTTGTGCAAACCACAGACTGTGTGGGAGTTTTTGAGTTTATTTTTATCGTTCTTGGAGCTTATCCTTGGCGTATGCAGCCTTGCCAACATGTTCACTTAAACTTCAGCCAGACATCTTACCACCTCACCTGCTGACTGGGTGGAGATTTTTGGAATAAATGTGTTCAGAAAGGGCCTGGCAAAGGGTCGATTGACTTAATAACAGATGCATAGAAGCAAAAATGTAAAAAAAAAAAAAGTCCCTCTCTGGTGTAGGAAAACTTCTGTGCAACCCATAAAGACAGACTCTGGTTTCTCTCAGAAGCCAGTGGAAAATTGTAACTCCTCTCGTGTAAGAAGTGATTATTCCAAACCTATAACTGTCTTTTCCCAGAATTAAAAAACTTATTGTAAGGGGAAAATAAAACAGTAAAACTGCCTATCTTTAAGTATTCCTGTTTTTCCAATGCGGTTTGACTTGAGACTAACCTAATAATCTGCATTGATGGATACTAATAAAAATTGTCGTTGAAGAGTTTCCATCCCCAGATGCAGACCAGCTGTTTGTGTTCTTGCCTATTGTCAAACTAGTAGGTTGTGTAAATTTGGGTATAAATAATTTTTCATTATTAATAAAACTAGTAATTTCGATCAAAAGTACTCAATTGAGAAAATTGCCAAGTGGTGTAGTCTGTTATTATTTATAAATAATGCCTGATTTGACCTAGATTTTATAATAATAGATGATGGCACTAGTCTAGCACAGGTGTTACCTGAACAGCAGGACACTACACAGGTGTATGGAATGAAATACAAATAACTTCTCTCAAATATACAAGGGTATATTAACAATAAACTCATGTTTAAAAAAAAAACAAAGGGTAAATGTGCGTTAATTTTTTGTTGTGCACAGTTAAATGCTTTATTCACCAAGTCTGAATTGGTAATCAGTTAGCTGCAGCATTGACTCAGAACGTGGTCGACTCAACTCCGGTCCAGGATCGGACCACAGCGTTTGTTCAGGGGTTTGTTTGGGGCATTTTCCTACCACTGGTTTGCGTAGGCAGCAACTCGGTGAAGCTGTGTTTCTCTGCTCTCGACTGAACATCGGCTGCCTTTCTTCTCCTTCAGTGGGGTGGCAGTCAGCGTTAGTTTTTGACGGCAATCTTGGGGAACTTGTAGCTTCAAGGTTCCTTTTGCAGAGTTCCAAACAAAACCAGTATCAAGGTTTACTCCTTTGACTGATTAATGCAATAGTCTTTCATTTTGGATCCAAAGCTCCTGAACGATGGGCAGCCTTCCTTCACCAGTGAAGAAAGGGGGTTTTGGGTTGCGTGCTGCCTCCCTGATTTTTTTTCACTGCTGAGCAAGAGGTCAGAAGAGTAAAACTCCTCCTCTTCCTGTTCCTGGGACTTGAGTTGTATTGTTAAATTGATAGTTATTATACCAGCCCTTCATAGTTGAATGTCTAACACTGTGTTCCTGAAGTTGGAGTACACAACACCAGTCATGCAACACATCCTGGTTTTACAGCATCTCTCCCTCCCATTGGTTGGACAATAAAACAGCTTTGTTGAAGCTTAATAACAGAAAAGCATGTGAACAGAAACCCTTCATTTAGAGAGCTGCTGCTTTGCCAATAAGGGTAAAATATGAGTGTCTGTCCTCTCGCGCAAAATATAGATCACAAAACTTAAAATTAGGAGTAAGGTTTATCAAAAATAAGTATGTTTATGGTCTGTTTTTTAGTAATGGTTCACTTCTTTACCCAGTTCTTGGCACTTAGGCCTTGTAATTTAATAAAACCAACAAATTAGCTTGGTGCCTTTTGTAAATTTGAGTTGAATTGAGATAACATGCTGAAAAACTTTAATGCGGTTTATTAACTTATTGCTTTAGAGGAAGATATATTTTGTCGTGGAAAAACTGTTACAAAAACAACTGTATCTGTAGGTACAATCTCTTCCTGCTGTAAAAGTTATGTCGCCACATATTACTTTCCTAAAGCATGGGTTGTGTGTTTTTAGTATTGAGTCCTGTCAACACTGCATGATAAAATACACCGATGTCCCTCTCAAATTTTCCCAGATTTAAAAAGAAATGTTTTTTATTGAAAAGATAAGTAGTTTGCTTTGAGGAGGTTTTTATTTTATTATTATTATTGTTTTTTTTTAGCTCTTTCATGTTTTTAAATCTGCCTGACCAGTAGCAACTTACCATTTCCTCTTCGATATTTAAATATGACCATCAATCTTTTTTATTTTGAGGAACATTTTTCATTTATATTTGTGCATATCATTATTTGGTCAAATAATTATTGATTTAAAAATATGAAGGGGAAAAAATTGCAATGAAAAGTAGTACAGTAGTTTATATGGAAGCCACAACCTATAAACATTTTGCTGTTTTATTTTTATTTAGGTGTTAAAAACCATCGGTGTACGTGAGGTGTGGTTTTTCGGACTGCAGTATGTGGACACCAAAGGTTACCCCAACTGGCTAAAACTGGACAAAAAGGTAAGCACATATTTAACAAAAAAGAAAAATAGATGATTTTTCATGATATTCGGGTTATAATGAATACTAGAATAGAAATGGAAGGATCTTGGGTATAAAGTGACATTTCCAGATAAATAGCTACTTTAGTTTTTGCAACCCTGTGAACTGAAAAGTGATTTCAGTGACCTGATGTCTGCGTTTTAGTAAATCAGTAGCTACCACGCTGCTATGTGTGTATTTTACATATGTAGTGCATGGCAGCTTATTTTCAGTCGCTTCCTGACTGCATGTTATCAGCTGGAGGTAAATTATTTGAACTTTATGTAAGCCACCATTTCTTTATCTTTCTCTTTTGTAAACATTTGTTACCTGGACTACACCAGGCACTTTCTTTCTCTGAGATATGGATAATCTAACCTAACTAAAGTAAATTGGGCTGCAGATGAAGTAATGTCTGCAAAGACGCAGGACTCCAGATGTTCTGGATATAATTTGTCTATTTTGAAGCTAAATAGACCAACTAATGGTTTACTTTACGGAAAATCTCTTAATGGGTAATTCCACTGATTTTTTTAGAAATAAGAACCCATATGCAGATGGTTAATATGTGCTTAAAAACTCCATTGCGAGCCTGGCTGTTATGTAATTCAGTAATGTGCCACACAACTGCAAAAAGTTGGTCAATAAGTTTGCATTAGTCAGTTTGAGGTTAATGTCCTCTCTGCATCACATGCTAACCTCTGTTTGCTAAGTTTAGAAGTCGCCTCTCAGCATTTTACTATCAAAAACAAGGGTCACGGAGAGACGCATAGAAAAAGAGAATGGGTTGTTTGCATCAGTCAGCAGCAGGAAGCTGTTCCCAGGGTGCTAACTGGGCGCTGCAGCTAATCAGCACAATAAAAAGTTCAAACTGGAACATTCCTGGTTTTAAGCCATCAATCAAGAGTGCTTGGTTCCTGTTTTGTATTTAGAGAAAGGAGGACATTGTGAAAATGTTCACTGAGCTGGCAGTTGTGAAAGTTGACTTCCAATGAAAGGGAAGCTAGACTCCTTAATTGATGAATTAAGTACACGATACTACAATGATTCAGTTGATTTCCAGCTTCTACAGGTAATGAAATGTCTTGTGGAAGAGCAACAAGTGTCTGAACAGCTCTCTAGTAGATTTTAGGTTTCTTTACTGCAGACTCTATCGGATATTCTTCTGCGATTGATAATTGAAATCATTCCCACCACTATGTGTCATCATGATGTGTTTATGCACGTAATGGTTTACAAGAAGGTCAGAAAGTTATATTTTGGTCTCGTCTGACCAGATCAGTGTCTTTCCACAGACTGCAAGCAGGCTCACTTCTAGCTTTTTACGGCTAACTGAGCTTTTCAATCCCCTACAGGTGTCATCTCAAGATGTGAAGAAGGACAACCCACTACAGTTTAAGTTTCGGGCCAAGTTCTTCCCTGAGGACGTTTCTGAGGAACTGATTCAGGAAGTCACCCAGAAGCTCTTCTTCCTGCAAGTAAAAGAGGGCATCCTTGGCGACGAGATCTACTGTCCACCAGAGACCGCAGTCCTGCTGGCCTCCTACGCAGTCCAGGCCAAGTTTGGTGACTACGACAAAGAAGTCCACCGGCCTGGATATCTGGTCAATGAACGCATGCTGCCTCAGAGGTAAGATGTGCGACGTTGTTTTCTTCTAGATTTGAATAATTGGCATATTCTTATTATTATTTTTGCACTCCACTTTAACTGGTAATTTTACAAAGAAGAAGAAGTACTATTAGCGGGGTAATTACCAAAAAATGTTTTTTACAATCCAGTTGTGTAACATTAGTTTTGGTTATGCAGCACAGCAAATTACTGGATTTTCTTCGTGATTGCTGCTGAGATGTAAATAAGTGTTTTAATTATGTGTGTTTAGAGTCATGGAGCAGCACAAGTTATCCAAAGAACAGTGGGAGGAACGAATCCAGGTGTGGCACGAGGAGCACTCTGGGATGTTGAGGTGAGTTATTAAACTCAGTTTGTGTTGATAATTTTAAACTCTGCTGTGAGAAGTGCAGTGGCTGATTGGGCCGATCGTTTCCTGATCGTCTTGCAGGGAGGACGCCATGTTGGAGTACCTAAAGATTTCTCAGGACCTGGAAATGTACGGAGTCAACTACTTTGACATTAAGAATAAGAAGGGAACAGAGCTGAGGCTGGGAGTGGACGCACTGGGTCTCAACATTTATGAGAAGGATGACAAGTAAGCATTTTGTTATTTATAAGATTACTTATTCCAAAAGTAAAAATACTTTTGGTGTTTCTTTATATTCTGACCTACAGTTTGGTTGTACAAAGCTAAACTTCTTGGCCAGATGTATGTTGACTGGAATCTCTTTTAGTCCTGTTGAATTAGGACTGTAATGTCAAATGGTTGTTTGTCTGTTATTCTTTAAATTCTTAATAGACTTTTATGATATATTTCTGGTTTTAATTAATTAATTTTAATAGTTGATTTCTGGTCTCTTCTTATTAGCAGGTCAAAACTTTACAAAAACAGTTTTTGCCAATTCAACATAACACACATAAATTATTGCCATTTATCATACGTTTAATACCGTTTCTGCTCTCAGCGACCATTACATCTTAATACGAGGAGCAGATTTAATGTCATACAAAACTGTCTTTAGCACACTAATAACTTTCTTTTAAGCAACTTTTTATATCTGTTCTTGCTTGGAACAGATATAAAACTTTTTGTGCATTTGTATTAGGAGTTGAGTACTGTTTTCTAAATCTATTGGAGAAATGTTTAAAATAAATTTAAAAGTATTAAAGTTTCTTTGTTCTGAGGAGCAGTTAATTGCTTAAACACACATATACTGAATTAAAAAACAGGTAAACATAGATGGTAAAGTCTCCTTCTTAACACAATAATGAATCTGAAACACTAAAGATGTTAAGTCTGAAGCGATCGCTGCATGATTAGGCCTTTGCTGGCTGCATTGCACAGATATTTTATTGGTGGTGATAATCAGTCTAGAAGTTGTTGGCTCTTTCAGTTTCAGGTTGAATTGTCGTTCTTTATGTTGAATTTTCAGAGGAATAAACATGTTTCCTGTCAATTAGATTTTATTAGGTGTGTTCACATTTATTATTTTAATTCTCTATAAAAGAATGTGTTAATCCATATACACAACTATCAGTAGTGCAATTATTTAATTGTGGTGGATTATTAGAGCCTTTAATAGTCACGTAATCATAGTTTCAATTAGATTTAAGCTGCAGATGTTTCACGACAAAGGCATTTATCATGATTTTCGCCTGACTCAGGCCGAGCTCTTCCCACTTAAAACACTAAGATAAACTTGCTGAACCAGGTTCACATCTGCCAGCAGTCAACACTTACTTTTCCTGTTCGAGAGTAAGAAATGAAAATATTCCTTTCATCTTTGAAGGGTTTCTGGGGCCTACATGTGTAGATTGCTGCTCACATCCCACAGAGATCAGATTTTTATGTGCACCTTATTTACAGAGCAGTACAGTGTGGGGGATTATCACCCTGTGTATTTGGTGAATTAAATTCAGACAGATCCTGTCCTCTGTGGGATTAGTGGAGTGAAGTGCACCGTGTTAAAGTAGCTCTTCGTCCCAGGTGACTTGCCTTTCAGTCACTGACCTTATACTGGAAATGCTGCCAGCTCTGCTGTAGATTAGAGTCCATCTTGTGTTAAAGTGGCTCCTCTGGTAGCTTCCAGACCAGCCTGCTGCTGGTGGAAGAAACAAGCGCAGAACATTTTGGTAATGTTAAGGTTAAGCCACCCACCTGCTTCATACTAAGAACTTTAATTGAGGCTTCACTGCTGAATTCTTTGTCTTTTTAAATTACTGAGTGAGTATTTAGGAAGATCCAATTTGTAATTTATTATGACTGTGATTGTAAAGCATTCAGGAACAGGACCTTGTGTGTGTGTGTGTGTGTGTGTGTGTTTCTGAACGTCTTGTCCTGATGAGCAAAGAAAGGCCTCTCCTCTGCGCTGCCCTCTGCTGTAACCATGCCAACACTGACTGGTTTTTCAAGCTTTGCGGCACTTAAGAATGTGAGGCTGAACTGTAGCACAGTCTTTCCCAATGAGGGCGACCGACCCACAATGCAACAGTGCAGCCAAGGCTTCACTGAGGTATAGCCTGGAGCAAAAGGTTTAACTCCTTATGCTCCTGAAGTACATAAAAAAAATCTTCTGCTCTATAAATTAAAACCTGCAGAGATTAATATATCACATTACTTGTGGTTATTTTGAAACATTTCTCATGATTTGTAAATCTTAGCATCTTTCAGGATGGGAAAGTTAGACGAATCCTAAGATAAGATCTTAAACATTCTTTGAAGATATTTTGTTTTAAAAAAATATACAGAACAAAACAAATGGCTTTAAGGACCATATTTTATTTTTTATTTTGAAGGAGACATTAGATTCTCAGGGTATGACGACCCTTGACCCTTATTTTTTTTAACAGAACCTTTTTATTAGTTTGTTGTCCTTTGAGAAATTTGTAACAAGTATAAAGTATAATAAAATTTTATTTTAAATGAGAAATTATTATTCCAGTGGTAACGCAAAAATGTATGAGTGACTGGCAGTGCACAGCAACAAGTGGAGGAGGGGCACTACTGTGTTACTCTATAGGCATATTTTAGCACTTTTTTTCCCCTGTACTGGTTACCTTTCTATAACTACTTTTTCTCATCTTGTCTAAAACCTGGCTGTTTAACTGAGATATGTTCCTGACTCCAAGCAGCAGGAGTGAAAAACATTAATCAGTCAATCAATCAAAGTTTATTTGGACAGCACATTTCAGCAACAAGGCAGTTAAAAGTGCTTTATATCATAAAAACATCATAAACGCATAATTTCGTCAACAATTCTGAAAGCCAGTAACAGAAATTGCATTTTGTCAAGTGGCATTAAGTAACATTAATAACAGCTGAATAATTGTTTACTTTCATCTTGGAATATAACACCTGTAAATCTTCCAACTGTACAAAGAGTCTGCAATTTAAAGATTGTATTTTAAATAAAATCTGTAACACACTGGTACTCGGCATGGCTTGCTGGCTTCAAATGTTTGCAAACAAAAATACTGAAATTGATTAAATGTAACAGAAACTTTGATCTGTAAAGAAGAACAAACTGGAGATGACTAAAACAAAACTTCACCAAGTAAAAAATGCTTACTGTTTGTATATATAAAAGCCCTGCCTTTAAGTTCAGGTTACATCCAGTAAGTCTTACCCTATTGCCAGGAATATTTCTCAGGTAGATTATTACCATTTTAATCTGATTTTGTCCTTGTTTCTGCACTCAAAGTGACAGAAGCCATCCTGCTCCTGTAAAAGGTTAAACTGCTGGAGAAAACTTTCTTTCAACCATAGCGATTCCTGGAAAAAGTTTAACTCTACATTTATTTTCACAGTGCGAAATTATATTCCGGCAATAAACACTGAAGTTTGCCATGCTTGTTTTAACCGAGCACCTCTGCTTGAACTGCATTTTATTATTCTTAAAATTAGTCATATTTGCATTCTAATACCCATATATCTAAAGATTGTTACTGATTGATACAGAGGTATAGATTAACAAAATCTTTTTTTACAAATGCCAGTTCTCTAGAGCACACTCCGATTGATAGAGCACATCTAATAAACCACACGGCTCCGATGGGAAATATTCAGCAGATAACAGCACATTGTTTTCTCAATTCCACAAGCATGTGTCAGGGTCAACGATGGAGTGAAATTCCAGTTCAGGGAGTTTCATGGCAGCAAGTTTGGCTGCATGCTCAGCTGCTGCTTTAACAGATTACAGCACTATCGCCTCGGCCCTGTTGACAGCGCCGCTCTGCATTGTATGGAGCGAGACGGGCAGCGGCTCAGTTTTGTCTGGGACAACAGCACAGTGAGCCACCACACCCCAGATTTATCCCCTGAGCCAGGAGATTAGACTGAAAGCGGTTTGTAGCTGTGGACTGATTTGACTTTAGGGAAGTAACTAGAAGAATTGTTAGTTTTTATGCATATAGATGACCGATGGTTCCTTCTGATAGCAGCGTGTCCCAATTATTGTTCTTGGCGTACAACAACTTAACATGCCAATGTTCAACAACTGTACTCATCTAGACTGTGAGTTTTTAAACCATGCTCAATTAATACTAAGAGGCCCAGAGGTGAATAGTGGTTTAGCAGAAATGTTTTTCAGAAGATTTTAAGCAATCTGAAATCTTAACCATCTAATAATCAAGACAGAAACATTTAATTTCCGGTTCTTGACTGTAGGAATTTGGTGATATGATAGTCATAAAAGTAACAACAAAGTACTTACTACTTCTTTCCAGTCTTTCTGTCTAAGCAACTGAATGGCTATGGCTGCATGTCACTGCTCCACAAACACAACTGTGAAATATTCTTCTATAGGACACGGTCACATAAAGAAGTTTGATCTGTTAAGGCACATTATCAATTTATTGTTGTTTATTGATGCTCATATGAAAAATTCCAACAATTCTGGTGATTTTATTTTATCTTTTGTTTAAAAATGATAAATGATACAATAAACGCCCGTCCCAGCTTGACTGATTGTGCGCACCCTCCTATTCTATTTCCTCATCTCAAATTTTGTACCGAATGTAAACAGAGAGGATCATATTCCAGAAATTTTACCGTATTGTTTTTCACCGACTTCTCTGTAATGGTGATAAGCCAAAATAACTGCTTAAACTTCAAGAAGGTGGACATTGTTATAAATGGAACAACCATATCATCTGACTTTTCTGACATGCTATTAAAAAAATAAAATGAAATAATTTATGACTACATCCAAAAGGTTCATTTTTTAAATTTATGTATTTATTTGCAATAATTTATTTGATTTCTTCTTCAGATTGACGCCAAAGATTGGCTTTCCTTGGAGTGAGATCAGAAACATTTCCTTCAATGACAAGAAGTTCATCATCAAGCCTATAGACAAAAAATCTCCAGTGAGTAAAATGTCATGGGCATCATTTCTACTTTAATTTTTCAACATTAGAATCCGTTTTTTTTACACCACTTTTTACTATTCCCTCATTTAAAGAACTTTTGTTATAACCTAAGTAGCGATGTAAGATTGATTAAATTTTTCTCAATTTCTTTCCTCCCCAAACTTTCAGGACTTTGTGTTTTATGCCCCGAGACTGAGGATCAACAAAAGCATCCTGCACCTGTGCATGGGCAACCATGACCTCTACATGCGTCGTCGTAAGCCCGACACAATCGAGGTGCAGCAGATGAAGGCTCAGGCAATGGAGGAGAAGCAGATGAAACAGAAGGAGAGGTACAGACGAGCTTGAATGAATGAAGGAAGGAAGGATTAATATACTGTATTAATCCTGAAAAAATCAGACTTTAGGATTGGTCAAAAACTGAATCATTTCTGGTTTGATTAAAGTTTTTAATATTAGTTCTGTATTTAAGTAAATTAAGGGTTGTTAGTAGGATGTAATTGGATTATCTTCACTGATTCTTGTATTAATTTTAAGTTTAACAGTTTGAAATCTACTTGATGCCGTGTCTGCTTTCTGACTAAATCCATGCTGCAGTCAAACTAGGCAAAACGAGCAGCAGAGTTGGTGACATGGTTGGAGCATCCGGTGCAGGTCCACCAGGTTCCGAAACAGCTTTTTCCCACTTGCCATCAGACTGCTGAACTCTTAACTGGACTGCACTCAAAATCTGGTCTCCACTTTATACCTTGCACATGTACAGAGCTAAATAACTTATATTTTACTGTCATTCCTGCACTTTATATTCTATATTTATATTTATATTCATATTTTATACTGTATTTTATTTTATTCTGGAGTAACCTCACAACATTGAAAGCTCAAAACATTGTCCTGAGCCGTATGCAACGAAATTTTGTTCTGTATACACCCTGTGCATGCAAAATGACAATAAAGTCAGTCTAAGTCTAAGTCTAAGTCTAAGTTAGCGCATTAGCATTAGCTTCCGCCAAATGCTGTTTGTGTAGTGCTTTAGCACAAGCCCAACTAATGTTTATAATTTGTGCTGTAGGGTTACCACAACTAAATTGGAAACCTCTAAATTGGAAACTAAATTCCTCTCCAAATGTAGGAGCACTGAACAGAGGAAATATGACTGTGGTCCCAGCCACAGCTGTCAGCTTGCGGTCTGTCCACACAGCTGTTTAAACATCATGATGCAACACAACACAGATGAGACAATGACATTCAAAAGAAAAACCATGAAAGACAAGAGGACTGGTTCTCAAACAGTAGCTCTCGGCAGGCTGTACGAGTTTTGGCTGCTGGGAAACGATGGAAGAAAGTTCAGGAAGAGTTGCTTTAAAACATACCGGGAGATATCTGCTTTTGCTAAAGAAATAGAGAGCTGAAATAATTCAAGACATGGAAAGCAGAAGTAATAAGTTTTGTGTTGATATCAAATATTTATGATGTGAATAAATTGTGAAATAAGCATTATAAAGATCTTTGTTGGGCATTGCTGCTTAAAACTTTTTAAGGTGGTTTCTCTTGATGTTGTTCCAAAAATAAATTTTATTTGTCATAAAAAAATGACATCAAACATATTTTCACAAAGTAGAACCAAAACATTGAATATTTGTCAAAATTATTTGACTGTGAAGTTGAGTAATTTCTACTAATCAGTTAGGATGTTAATGAAGCAGATCAACTTTTTTTATGCTCAAAACATTTAAAAGTTTGCATCTTGGCCTGTATTTCTAGAACCATCCATTAACAGATGGCACAGCTTTTTGAGCCAAAGCAATCTTCAAAATAATATGATTATTATTTATGCCTCATGCCAAACGATTAAACTGTAAATAAGAATATTACACAGATGCAACATTAGCTAATTAAACCTGCTGTTCATAGTCCTGATTAGAGTACATCATGCTGCTTTTTAGGAGCAATTTCTCTGCATACTTTGGCATTCTGTCATAAACAGTACTGTCATATTTATGGGAACTGTGTTGCCAGACGACTGTAAACTGACATCAACCTCTGTGCAAAGCAAATATTATTTGCATGAGGATTATTTTAGACTTTGTAGCCACAAAAGATGCAGGGATGGATACCTATTTTTAGCTTTTGTATTTTGTCACCATCACAAAGCTTATATAAAGGCAAACAATGTAGCTTGCTTTTTGATGGACCAGAAAAGAATAATTCATAGCTGTGAAGTTGAATGAAAAGGATATTTTTCATGTTATTTTACAAAATATGTTTAGAAAAGTACATTTATAATCAGCTCATGTCACTCTGATACCCTTTAGTAAATAAAAATAGAGCATGTAATTTATTAGCATTCATAGCATCCACCAGGTTGGCTTTATGACCTCTCTGTTCTGTCTCCAGGGCTCATTTGGAGAATGAGAAGAAGAAAAGGGAAGCCATCGAGAGGGAGAAGGAGCAGATGGAGCGGGAGAAGCAGGAACTCATGATGAGACTCTACCAGTTTGAGGAGAAGACTAAAAAGGCAGAGAAAGGTGAGTTAAAGGGGTCTGTGGCTCATCAAGCCTTTCCTTAAATCTGACAGGATATAAAGAGTCTATCTGCTGGAAATAGTTGAAATGACGGCACACTTGTAATTATGCATGTGTGTACTGTAAACACCAGGCCAACAGGTTATTCTGTTTGTGTCGGTAACTTCTTGTATAAATAGCAGCATGAAGAAAGTGCCGTCAGATTTACGCGCTGTTCCTCTTTATTTTATTTAACTCCTAAAACTTAATAATTTTAGATTTAAAATGATTACCTTTTTAAGTGACACAATAAGGATGTGAAATCGATGAAGAACAAGAAATTCGTTAGTTTCATCTCAGTTTGACTACAAGGAGAAGATGTCCCACTTTTCTTGTTGTTGGCACAGGCTCATCAGATCTGCATGTGACTCCCTGTTTTTGTTTCCTTCTCATAAAGCAGCTCATAAAAACTAATGACATTTACTTTCAACTTTTATCTAGGCCAAGGAATAATTTGACTTCCTACTGTGGGAAATCTACTGGTTGTAACTGGTGTTTATCTAGAGCAGGGTCCAATCCTGACGGGTCAGTGTCTTGCAGTATTTAGATATTTCCCTGGTCTGACAGACCTGAATCAAACCACTTTTTATTTTGTATTTATGTAAAAAAGCACAAATCCTTTTTTCACTTTTGTTTACTTCATGATCACCATCAGTATCAGCCAATGGCCGGAGCTAAGACTGCTTTGAGTTTGTATTTGAATAATAAACTTTAAATTATTTTTTGGTGTAATATAGTGCAGAACTTGTGAAATGACAAAACACATAAATCAAATTGGGATCAATTTATTTAATACTATTTACTGTATTTTTTAAAGTCAAATTTAACTTTTACAAATACAAATGACTAATAACTTTTTTATTATATTCATTATCAGGGATGTTTTGAACATGCTTTGACAGCTGATGAGTTATAAACTGTTCTGTCTTCTGCATAGAAATGTGATTTAGTGAGTCTGATAAATATTACATTATCAAAAGTTTTCTCAGATTTATTTTGGTATTTTTACATCCTATTAAATTAGTGACAATTTGCCTAAATGTTGATTACTACCACAATCAATGGAATAAAGTAAAACATTTTCTGAGTAGGCTTCTCCATAATTCTTTGTAAATCCATAATTACCAGGAGATACACAGCCATATGCAATATTTCATTATGTGGGTATGAAATGGTTTGTTTATGCAAACAAAATGCAAGTAGCCTGAGATTAATGGCGACACATGAGCATAAACTGGTGAACGTGCATATTGAGTCAGAGCCTCAGATGAAGCTACTTTAATTCAACTAAGACTGCGATGTATGCAAACTATTTTAAGATATATTTCTTATTCTATATTTACAATAATCACAAAGCTTAACAAACATAAGATGAAGCCCCACTGATGAAATGGAAACAGGGTTAAGATGACAGTCCAGTAAAACATGACTTGATTAAATGTTTACTATTCTGTAATGAAGGTACAGATATACTTATACTGATATGAGAGGAAATTAAACGTCTCAGTAGGAGCTAAGACATGTTCTGATAAACTTTTATCTTCCACTGTTGAGGAAAACAAAGTCACAGTTAGAACATCAAGTTTAATATTTTACTTTACTGATGTTCAAAAAAGAAGGGAAAACTATGTAACAATGCAAAACTTGTAAGCTGCCTTGAATATAGCATGTATTGATCCGCACCTGAAAGTAGTCCCCAACAAATGCGGAGGTTGCCATATATAAGGTTTCCAGCATGTAAAGGTTGAGGTGCATCAGCAAGAGATTGTCTGGAAACAAGTAAAGTGGAAAATTTTTAAATTAAGTGCTTTGGTATGGTTTCAAATGACATTTTGTTACCTAAATTTACAACTTTAGTTTAAATGATTTAGACACTAATTCAGTTTCTGTTGATGCAATTTAAATATTTTTTTTTACTTTGTCAAGTATCTGTCACGTTTCTTGTAAAAAAAAAAGTAAAAATAAATAAAATGCAGATTTGATAAGATGTGGCTTAAAAACAGGGATCTCAATAGTATACAAAGACCATGGTTAAGCTTACAATTTAACATGAGAATTTGTAGCGGTCACTGGCCAAAGTTGAAATATACCAACTTAAGTTGACGAATTATATTTATTTATTAAATAAGGAAGCCAAATACAACTTAAGTTAATGTAGTTGTCCATAATTGTGAAAAAGCTTTTAAGTGGTTTTAAAAATGTAACTTATTGAAACTTGAAGAAAGTAAGTTTTTGATTTGAAATTTTCTGTCACTCCAAAATCTTCGCTCATGTGAGATTAAGTGCATAAAGCTGTCCCTCCTCTGCCTGTTAGATTTGCAGGACCAGCTTCAGAGAGCCATGATGCTGGAGCAGGAGCGGAGGAGGGCGGAGGAGGAGGCTGCGCGTCTGGAGGCAGAACGTCAGGCTGCCCTGCTGGCTAAAGAGGAGCTGGCCCGCCAGGCTGAGAGTCAGCTGAAGACCCAGGAGCAGCTGGTTAGTGCTTTAATGACGCCACGTTTTGATTCAAAGGGGACAAAATTCATATTTTTGCGCCTTCTTTGTACGTCAGTTTGCATCATTACTGCTTCTAAAAATAGCCCAAGTGTTTAAAAAATACACAGAGGTGTTTTTTTGTCAACAAATTAATGCTTTTTAATGTCTGGAAAATTAGCAAAAACCTTCCAAATGTAGCATCACAAATCAGCAGGTACTGTCCCTCGCCTAGCAACCCCAGCTAAGCCCAGCCCATTACCTAGCAACCCAAGCTGAGCTCCAGCACTTTTAGACATCTGGTTTTACGCTGTATTCACTGTACAATGGCTGCTGGAAAAGCCAAATGTTTTGTTAACTTACCATTTAGAAACCACTTGCTGCATTTTTGTTGCTTGTGCAGGAGGCTACACTTCTGCTTTTCAGAGATATGTGACTATATAATCGCACCTCTGTTAACAGCCATTTTTACGTACAAGTGTAAATGTTGAGTTGGGGTCAAGCCCAGTAGCAACTCATTTGGATTTAAAGTGACTAGATGCCCTAAAACAACTCAAAATAGACAGAACTGGACAAAATAAAATCTCATTTTACAGGAATGATTTTGTGGTTTGTAAAGCAAGGACCCTTACCTGCTATTGACCAACCAGTGAACTTTTCCCAGTTGCTTGTGAACATTTTGCCTGCTACATTGCTTCTTTGTAGCTACAGCGAATAAAGAATACACTTGTACAATGTATTAAAATCAGTTTCATAAATCTTTAATCTTTAATATAGAATTTTGCTTTGCCCTGCAAGCGCCAACAAAGAGTAGTTTCCAATCAAACGGTAAGTTTTGGGGCATTTCCCTAACCCAGAATGCAACCCTTGAAACACGACTGAGTTTAATGGTGCACCTGTGGTAGTGTTCAAGTAAACCATTCTCTTAAGAAATACTTGTGGCGCTGGAGCAAACTTTGAACAGCTGTAAATTGTTGACAACCTCTTGAACAAGACTGACCGTCCAGATCACACATGTTTGGAGGGTCAAGCAGAAAAACAAGGTGAGCATTCCTCTACTCGCTCCAGATCTCGTACTGACTGGACCTGAAGTATTTAGGTTTCGTCATCTTTGTTTTGAATATTTGAAAGCAGATGATGATCTGCCTTCGCTGAATTTTCCTTTAACAAAGCTCACGTCTTGTTGCTTCACAGCGGGATAAAGTAAGACAGACAGAGCAGCGACAGAAACTATTTAATGCTGATCTCACTTTGCTGCGTTAAAAAAAAACAAAACAAGCTCAGCTTGTCTGAAGGAATGCGTCACAACACCTGCAGGGTCGGGGCGCTTCTTCAGTGCGCAGCGTGCTTTTCCACTTCTGTCTCAGCTTTTAAAATTACGACAACATTAAGGATTGTGGTTTACTCCTATCTTGTAGTTGATACAAGACAGGAGTAGATGAGTCTACCTCTGCCTCTATCTTGTAAAGTAGAGGCAGATCTTAAAATGTTTCTATATGAAATGTCTACCTCTACCTTTAACATTAAATCTTACAATTTAATGTTAAAGGTAGTTATCTGTTATTTAAATTTACAGGCATTGAAGCTGTTTAAGATTTTAAGTGAAATAAAAATAACCGACTACATTCAATCAATAATACAAAAAAAACGTCTCGTCTAAGATATGAATTATTCATTTTGTTCTGGACTGCTGCCAAACATCGCCATCCTTGTTTGGATTTGATTTGCATGTCTTTAATAAAATCTGTCCTGTTTTCAGGCTTCTGAGCTGGCGGAGCACTCAGCCAAGATCGCGCTGCTGGAGGAGGCGAGAAGACGCAAGGAGGAGGAGGCTCGTACATGGCAGAACAGGGTGAGAGTTTGAACTGAAATGTGTAGCTGTCTACTTCCTGTCGCAGTAGATAAATGTAGAACATCACAGCACTATAAGTCAGCTTAAATTGAAAAAGAAGGAGACCGATGAAGACATATTTGACCCTTTTTGTTTGTTCAGGCCGTAGAGGCTCAAGACGATCTGATTAAGACCAAGGAGGAGCTGCACATGGTGCTGACGGTGCCCCCGCCTCCACCGCCTCCTCCAGGGTACAACCACCGGGATGACAACAGCGACAGCGAGGACAACAACAGCACGAACAGCACCGACCTGGCGATAGACGACTTCAACGACCACCGCAAGGAGGAGGAGCGTCTGACTGAGGTCGAGAAGAACGAGCGCGTCCAGAAGCAGCTCAAGGTGAGGAAAAAAAAAATCAGACAGGAACAAAATGAACAAACTAAAATTTATGTAGATTTACGCTATGGCAATGAAGCTGGCATATTAATGATGGTTCTCTATATTAATTCATGTGTGAAAAAAGTCTAATAGTCTGACATAATGCCACTTTTAATATAAAATACACAGCTTTAATTAAACCTTTATATACAATATTCAAGAGACAATTTAAAATAGTTTATTTGTTTAATACTATCTAACAAAAAGGGACTTTACATCACATTTTTGTGCCAGTCCAATTTAACCAAAACCAGTCTGATGTTGATGAGAGCGTTGAACCTCAGACCAGTAATTACACTTTGAATGCTATTTAGTCACCTAAAATCTAATGGAACAATGCAACTGTAACAAACTTGAAATAAAATCTTGACTTCTATGTTCTCATTGAATATTAAAATTCAAACTTAAGGTCTATTGAGGGATTTCAGAAGATGGGATCCATTAGACCCCCAAGAGCTTTTTGCCCTGTGCACGGTCCAACGGGGTCACACTGACCCCGCGTGCGCTTTTACTAGGGTTTTTTTGTGTGGATAAACTCACCGCTTCCTTGCTGTCCGACTGTGGCATTTGCTGCGCTTCTAATGAGCGTGGTGCTAAAACCGCAGGAGGGTTCATGTTGTATATTTATGTTTCACCTTATCTGATTTTGCACCCGGTTTGTGCAGTGGAAACTACAGGGGTTATAAAATGCTCCTACAAAACCGCTCTGGTTGTTGGGGAAAGGTTCCTGTAGTAAAATATTCAAATTTTAGGGATTTTTTTTTTTCTGCAAACTTGCAAAAGACTATTCTCAGATTCTTTGATATATTTTACTCTGCATGAGCTCTAGTGAGTTGTACATCCACTGACCTGTGTCCCGTATTACAAGTCAGTGGACCAAGCATGTTGGACCAAAGTGACCAAAGATTTTTTTTTTTGGACAGCATTCAAGAAAAAACATCACAATGTGGTGACTTTTAATGTTAACTTATTGAACACATACAGTAGGAGAGGATGTTTATTAAGTGCAGTTTGCTCCATATTTTTCTCACATTTCTTCCTCCTCTCGTTAGACCCTGACCTCAGAGCTGGCTCAGGCCCGTGACGAGTCCAAGAACACCCAGAACGATCTCCTCCACAGCGAGAATGTGCGCGCCGGCCGAGACAAATACAAGACCTTGCGACAGATCCGGCAGGGCAACACCAAGCAGAGGATCGACGAGTTTGAGGCCTTATAAGACGCCGTCGCCACTCAAGCGCACGCCCTTTCTGAATGGTCACTATTCCTCTTGATTTGCTGCTGAGACACACACAAACGTCCCCTTCTCACCCACCCAAAGACATGTTTAACACGCGCTGGTAGCTGACTAAACAGAAGCAGCAGAAAACTGGGAGGACGCAGCGCTCTGCAAAACCTTAGTGCCAAAATCTTTTGTCCTTTCTCTTGTTATAGTGTTTTGAATATTGTCACTTTTTTTGATGGAGTCGGACCAAAATAATTGTTTTTCACTGGAGGTTTAATGAAGTAGTGGGAATCTTGTTATAATGCACCTAGTAATCAAATCGTTGCGTTGGAAGAAAAGGCCTTGTTCGTAGCGACCACTCAGAAAGGGGGAGACAGTATACGCAGGAAAATGTATCTTTATTTTCCATTATATTTGAACACTTCCAGTTATGTTTATTTTTGCTTTTAAGACAAAATCATAGTTTGATATTTATACTGTATATGGGACATAAAGGGTATTTCGTCTTGGTTTGTATATTTTTGCTATCTACTAATATTAAAACTTTTAATTTTTCAGAGGTTTTATGTATTGACCCAAATAACAGCTTAGTCTTATGTTCCATATGTTTTCCCTTAGATCACTTAACTAAAGAGATTTATTGTAAATTATTAACCTTATTGTAGGAGAACTCCAGTTGCAGACAAAATAAATTTAGATGAACTTTCCAGATTACTTTCTTTTCATTAGCTGTGCAGATCATTCAGAGCAACGTGTTGAATAATACGAAGCTTTGTTTGTATTTCTATCAGTTTGTTCAATGTCGCATTGTTACAATATAAGAAGCACATGTTGAGGGTTTTTACCCTCTAAAGTGGCCTTTCTGTCTGGTCACTCACAGTTACAATGACATGTGGAGGTTTGTTTTTAAAGTTGGATTTCTCACCAAACTCTTGGACTAAAGTAGCATTTACTAAAACCGTCATGCAGAAACGCTCGGCTATGCTGGGATTTGTATATAACCAGGATTTTATAATGAGGTTTCAACATATTGCCAATAAAGTAACTTGATTTGTCACCCCTGTGTGTTTATTGCAGGATTGTAACTTTTTGAATTGAGCATGCATGTGGGGCAGAGAGGAAACTGTTGCAGAGAATCTCCAGTAATTTGCATTTTGCTCCATACAGAATAAAAAGCAAACATTTGCTGTAAGGTCGCTTCCATAGCAGGGTGTTCCCGGACGTCACTGGAGCCTTGTGGATTTTATTTGTATTTTATATTATCAGTTTGCTTCTTGCTACTGAAATGATTTATTTTTTTAAATAAGATTTGTTGCCTTACAAAAGGCAATTAAAATGAAAACAGACATAAAGTGGAAGACATTGAATGATTTAAGTTGAAGCACCAAGGAGAAAAAGGTTTTTGTATTTAAATTTTGTTTTCTTCTACTTTGTGTTAGTTAATACATATTGCAACAATTTTCTTTTATTTATCTTATTAATTTAGATCTGATCAAATATCTCTTACACTGGATGTTGGGTCTTAATTGATATTACATTTTTTTTTCACTTAATCAGCATTCAAAAGTGATAGTTTATTTTGATGTTCTAAATACCTAAAAAAGATTATTTTTTTTAAGTTCATAAACATTCAGAACAGTTGAAGAAATTGCATTAAATTTGCAATAAACCACATATATTCCCAATAAAATAAAATTAACTTTAGGCTTTAACTAGAATACTTTTATAAGAAAAAAGACAAAACTAAAATTGTGAAGTTATGTGATTATTTTGTGTATTTTTAAGACTTTTATTGGAATGTAGGTCAAAACTTCTTTACAGGTAGAGAAGAGAAGTTTTCTGACTTGGTTTTTATTCCAGTAGCAGTATGATTATGTCATCATACTTCTGCAATGTATCAGTAAACAGGTTGTCATACAGTTAGAAATAAATACATAAACAAATAGCAACATAAATTAAAAGCATTATGAATAAAAGATAGTTGTGACAAAAGGAACATAAAGAATAAAGTGCCCAGTAGTTTGATAATAATAATACTAATAATAAAACTTAGTCTGAGGGATGTTGAGTATCGCCAAGTTTTCTGTCTGTTTGCAAGAGTCAAGTGAAGTCAGGCAGTTTTCCAGTTGCCATGGCGACTCAGGAAAAATACTGTGTCATCGACTGCAGCTCTCCTTCCAGAGCAACAGCGTGCCAAAGCCTTGAAACCAGAGGAAGTCTCTCACATGCTCCGAAACAAGAAAGGCATCATTGTGCAGAACGAAATGCTGAAGAGCCAGCCGGACCCACTTGTCCTGCTGAAGAAACCACTTCCTGCGATGCGGCGGCTGTAGCTCCAGGTTACGTTTGTCAGACATGTCAGTGCTTTCAGATCGTCTCGTTTGAGATGCAGAGTTTAAAATCGTCACGTTGAAGAACTAAAGATTAACGAGGGATCTGAATCTGAAAGGCAGCAACACTTTACTTTAAACGGTTACGTTTGTAAGCACTAAATATTTTGGTGATTTAAAGTGGGTCCACTTTTTTATGGCATGAATTGTGAATTAAAAATAAATTAATGATCATTTAAAAGTTGTTCTACTATAAATGTGATTTATGAATAAACCTCATTCACTACTTTTTTGAAGCCTAATTTATTTAACATGCAATCTACTCTTAGGGAAAAGTGCCAGCTCTGTTTTTGTTGTATTTGAAGATGTGAAACATGTTGATTTTGAAGGTAAAGACAGAAACGCGTCGGCCAACAGGATGCAGAGTTCACATAGTAAAGAGTCTTCCTTTTGGAGAGCTACCAAAAGGAAGACATTAACATAGTGAATAATTGTGTGTACATAAACAAAGATACTCAAACTCCAAATTTACTATTTTAAAAACAAGTTATTCATGATTAGAGGTCGGAATATTCTAGATGTCATAAATAATCTTAAGGAGCAAAACATGTTTGGATAAAAATGTTAATTTTAGATAGCAGATTTAGTCATAAATTACTGACTCTAGTAGAAAAAAAATGACCTAAAGCATCAATACACACAACTATACCTACAGTTAATATTCTCTTATATTTTACAGATTATCTAACTGAAGAACCTTTATGCATTGTCTAAAGATTAATTCAAATTTGTCTGAAATCCTTTCAGTTTCACTTCCAGCTGTAATTGACCGGCTTGGTCCAAATTGATATTAAAGCCTTTGCAAACTTTAGACAAGCTAACAGAGAAAGACCATATATTTAATTTAGGAGTAGACTTTATACACTGACTTTTATAAATGTTTTTTCCAGGGGAAAAACTTGATTTCCATAACATAGTATTTTGATTTGTATGCTTCATAGATTAAGTTTAACGTAAAGTGTTGCTATAGGCATTTGAAAGCAGACGTCTGCTGTTTTTAGAGTACATCCAGTCCTCCTCCAGGTGAAGCTTTGGCCTCTTTGTCTTCCCCTAAACAGATCATACAGACTCATGAGTATCAACATAAACACATGACACCACATATTGTTAAATCTCTCCTCTTGAATTCACACCAGAACACACAGAACACACCCCACCAGCCTGCAAACTTTAAAGAGCACACACACCCCACACACACCAACACCCACACACACACACACACACACACACACACACCCACTCAGATTATTTACACACTCTGACGTGGGTGTTCAGAGCAGTGTTTGCATTATGGGGAGTGAGTCTGACGCCTCTGATAAGGCCTGTAGTTGATCGATGCCTGTTGGGACATGAACCTGACCACACGGTTTTCATAAATGAGGCCGTTTACTGACATCTAGTGGCCAAAAGTGAGAACTGAGAGATCAAGTATCCTGATGGGGTTTTTATTGCTCTACTTTTTAAACGGTATGGAGATTGTGAATTATTATAATTTTTTTCTTAATGTGTGGAAAGCGCTGGCTCTCTCACGTAGCACACCAAACCTCATTACTACCATATCTAATCTTTACAGTGTGGTGTTTCATTTGCAGTGCAGACAGGAAAATCATAAAATCTAATCTTTTTGCAGGTTAAGTGTACACATATTTAAAAAAGGAAATAAGGTTTCCACTAAAAGTAAGACAGATAAACTCACCAGGATGGTAGGCGGTTCAGTGACCATTGTACTCTGCTGTGCCAGTCTCAGTCTGATAAAAACAGAAAAACATCAGGATTAACTTCAAAAGAAAAATCCTTCACAGCCACACCAAACAGAGAATGGAAATATGGAACAGAAAATGTTATTAAATGTTGATCAAAGACCTCATATAATCAGCAAGTTGCAACTAAATGTTGAAACAAGGCAGCAACTCAATGTTATGCGACACTAATTTCCACTTTGCACTGATAAACCGTCATAGAAAATGATGGCTACAACTACAACACACAACTTTACTGAGTTTTTGAAACAGGAATATGAATGTGAAGTTTGAATTTACTGTCAACATTAAACATACAAAATATATACACATACACACCCATTAATATTTGGATAAATGTCCCTCAGCAGGTTGTGGTAACCAGCAAGGAGCTTAATTCTGGTTGGATCATTAGCAACTCTTCTTGGAGTTTATTTATATTGGTTGGTTTTTCTGCCAGAGAATTGGCTTTTAATGCCATATCCATTCTGTTTTATGTGTGTTCAGAAAACGCATTTCCATTCAAGTTTTATTCATCTGACCAGATATGTCACTCCTATATGAAAGACAACGGTTTCTGACGTTCTAGGAGAGTTTTACTGCCAGTGCTTTGGGTTATTGAAAAGAGTGGATGAATTAATAAAGAAGGAAGATAAACAAGATTCAAAATTCTTCCAATTCATCACAAATCTGTTTTC